>NW_025422582.1:0-10000 GCF_904849725.1 Hordeum vulgare subsp. vulgare | reverse complement strand
ACAATTTCGAAATCAGGCCAAGCGTCTTAATACATATGCAAAAAAATTCATTATTGGCCCACCATTGATTAGAAGATTTAGCTTGTATGAATCGCTATTGGTTTGATACGAATAATGGCAATCGTTTCAGTATGTTAAGGATACAGATGTATCCACAATTCATTTAGAGTTACTTAATAGTCTATTTCTTATACCATATCTCTATCCCGTGAAATTCTCGAGCCAAAAGATGGATGCCTATGCTGTGTTTCATTTTGCTAAATGATATCAATTAAATGGTGTATCAATTCCATAAATTGCATATAGCAATAAATAAATCAGCAAAATTCTTTCTACTATATTTAGATAGAAGAAACATTTCTTCTATCTAAAATAGTAGAAAGAATGTACCCTTCTATCCAAATCCAATTTGCATCGATAAAAAAAATCCAAATTCCAGTAGTAGATGAATAATTGCAAATTTGTGTGTGTACGAGATTAGAATAACTTCAAAATAACTGACATAATTTTTTATTTTTCCTGATCAGAAAAATACATGAAAAAGAAAGGAGGTAGAAAAATTTTAGGATTTATGGTTAAAGAAGAAAAAGAAGAAAACAGGGGTTCTGTTGAATTTCAAGTATTCAGTTTCACCAATAAGATACGGAGACTTGCTTCACATTTGGAATTACACAAAAAAGATTTTTCATCGGAAAGAGGTCTACGAAGACTTTTGGGAAAACGTCGACGTTTGCTGGCTTATTTGGCAAAGAAAAATAGAGTACGTTATAAGAAATTAATCGGTCAGTTGAATATTCGGGAGCAGTAATTTAATCCTTCAAATTTTTTTCTTGTTTTATTATTTTTTTAGTAGTCTTTATAGTAGTCTTAGATTTTTCATTTTGATGAGCCTCACTTTGAGGAATTCATGGAATAATCCATTTTCATGGAATAATGAATTAAGGAAGAAAGGATATGAGTCTACCGCTTACAAAAAAAGATCTCATGATAGTCAATATGGGCCCTCAACACCCATCAATGCATGGTGTTCTTCGACTGATCGTTACTCTTGATGGTGAGGATGTTATTGATTGTGAACCCATATTAGGGTATTTACACAGAGGAATGGAAAAAATCGCGGAAAACCGAACGATTATACAATACTTACCTTATGTAACAAGGTGGGATTATAGAGAGATTGTAGAAAGGGGTAGGATAGTTATTTTTGCAAGAGACTTGAATTCCTTAACTTAAGAAAGAAAAAAGAATAAAAACACAGATACATAACATAAAAAAAAGAATAAATAAGACGAGATTCGACCTCCCCCTACATATTTAATTTCTTCTCCTATACAAAAACTAGCAAGACCCACTCCATTGGTAATTCCATCAATAACACCCTTATCAAAAAACTCCGTTAGTTCGGTTAACCCTCTTATACCGAGGGTAAAGACCCTAGTATAGAAAATATCTATATAACCACGATTATATGACCAACTGTATATATTTTTTTTTACTTGATCCAAAAATTCTTTTTTAGGATTTCTTTTTACAAAAGAGTTTATTAAATCCAAATTCTGAAAAAAAGAATAAGCAGATCCATAGAAGATATATGCTATGAATAAACCAAAGATAGCTAGAGTTACAGAAGAAATTGCATTAGTAATAAATTCATATGAATTTACAAAAGAATTAGAACTTTCCTGGGTAAAGTTTTTTGAGGGAGTTAACCACTTTGATAATATGGTTAACTCTGCTATTCCATTATCCATTCCTCCATTATCAAAAGAGATTCCTATGAATCCAATGAACAAAGTGAAAAGTAGTAATATAAGAAGAGGAAATAACATAGTATTTCCCGTTTCATGCGGATAGGCAAAAGTGTTTTTAGCCCCAAAAGACGTAGTAAAGGATCCTATCCTATTTCTTGTATTACCTTGAATTTTGGGTATATTTTGTGAAAAAAAAGAAACTCCACTCTTCGTTGTTGATAAAACGAAATCCCTATTCACTCCTTTGGGTATCCTTTTTCCCCATAAGGATATTGAATACAAGGAACTCTCTTTAGTGCTACTGTAATTTTGAAAATGAACACGCAAATACCCACCAAATGTAAGTAAATATATCCGAAACATATAAAAGGCAGTTAATCCTGCAGTAAAGGAAGCTATTATTCCAAAAAAGGGCGAATACAACCAACTATTACTAAGGATTTCATCTTTGGACCAGAAGCAAGCAAGAGGTGGAATACCACAAAGAGAAAGTGTACCCCATAAAAAAGTAGTTCTTGTGATTGGAATGTATTTTCTTAAACCGCCCATAAGAACCATATTTTGACTTTTATCTGGTGAATACCCAACAAGAGGTTCCATTGAATGAATAACGGATCCAGATCCCAAGAACAATAAAGCTTTTGAATAAGCATGAGTGATCAAATGGAATAAAGCAGCTTGATAAGAACCTATACCTAGAGCTAACATCATATAACCCAATTGAGACATTGTAGAATAGGCTAAGCTTCTTTTAATATCTCTCTGAGCAAGAGCTAAAGTAGCTCCTAAGAATAGTGTTATTGTACCTACTAAAGAAATAAAACTCATTATCAAAGGTAAAGATATGAAAAGAGGAAGAAGTCGAGCTAGAAGAAAAATTCCCGCAGCAACCATAGTTGCTGCGTGTATAAGAGCCGAAATAGGAGTGGGTCCTTCCATAGCATCGGGTAACCATACGTGAAGAGGGAATTGTGCGGATTTCGCAACTGCACCAAGGAATAATAAAAAAGCACACAAAGTAGTAAGTAAAGAGTTAATTCCATTATTAGGAATCCAGTTATTAGCGATTTGGAACAAATCCCTAAACTCTAAACTACCTGTTATCCAAAAAAAACCTAAAATTCCTAATAATAGACCAAAATCCCCTACACGATTAGTTACAAAAGCTTTTTGACAAGCACTCGCTGCGATTGGTCGTGTAAACCAAAAGCCTATCAATAAATAAGAACACATTCCCACGAGTTCCCAAAAAAAATAAATTTGTATCAAATTGGAGCTAGTAACCAATCCCAACATAGAAGTATTGAAAAAACTTATATAAACAAAAAATCTCAAATATCCTTCATCGTGAGACATATAACCATCACTATAAATAAGAACCAGGATTCCTACAGTAGTAATTAGTATTAACATAATAGAAGTAAGTGGGTCAATCAAGTATCCAAATTCTAAAGAAAAATCATTATTGACGGTCCAAGACCATAGATATTGATAGATAGAACTTCCATTTATTTGTTGAATAGACAGTTGAACTGAGAATACCATAGCTATACTTAAGAGTAAAACACTAGGAAAAGCCCATATGCGACGAAGATTTTTTGTTGCTGTCGGAATAAGAATAAGGCCAAATCCCATTGACATAATAACTGGAAGTGGGAGAAGAGGGATTACCCATGCATATTGATATGTATGTTCCATAAGAAAAGAAATTGCGATTTTTACTTCAATTTTTCTATAAAATTGTTTCCGATTCACCAAACCAACTCTTATCTCTTTCTGAAAGAATAAATAAAAAGAATAAGAAAAAATACTGGAATTCTTCATTTTTTAAAAATTTATCTCATTGAAATAATAAAAAATGAAGAATGGGTTTAGTTGGTTAAATTCAAAAAGTTAATCAAATAACTTCGTTACCTAGTTATTATCTAAATAAAGATATTTACAAAAAAAAAAAAAGGAATCGTTTTACTTTTTACTTTCTATTCATTTTTATATTTCTTTAAAACAAAGATGAAACAGCTCTCTTGTTCCATAACTGATTGAGTGAATTCCAATGAAAATCTATGTTTATAAGAAATTATCGAATAGTCCTTATGACTATAAATTACCTAAGTTTTAGAATGTCTTGTTTAAGAGACTCAGTATTTTTTGTTTTGATTAGAATTCCTTTCCTTTATGGAATACAATACAATATCATTCTGAGCTTAATTAACTATTTGAATTTTCCCTTCTTTTTATCCCCCCGGGGGATAGGCTTCCATACCATATATCTATATATGGAGTATACTTGATATATAAATAGATATAAATGGGAAACCCTTCTATATATTCTATATTATTAAAACAAAGTATAAAATATATACAGAAAAAATGTTTAAAAATTCTTGTCTTATCCGCATTAGACAAAATGAAGTAAAAAATAATTCACAATTTCAGTATCTTTCAGTATCTAAGTATAAATACTAATAAAAACAAGAAAGAAGGATTGATTTGCAGCAATAGATGTCTTTCACATACAACTAGAAAAAAGTAATTTCCTTTTTGAATGGCAGTTCCAAAAAAACGTACTTCAATGTCAAAAAAGCGTATTCGTAAAAATATTTGGAAGAAAAAGACTTATTTTTCCATAGTACAATCTTATTCTTTAGTAAAATCAAGATCATTTTCCAGTGGTAATGAGCATCCAAAACCAAAGGGTTTTTCTGGGCAACAAACAAACAAATAATAAGATTTTGGAATAATATGAATTGATTTTTCAAAAAAGAATTCCAATTATTTAATAATTTGGATTCTTCTTTGAATGTACTTTTATGTGTCGAATTACTTCGGTACAATATTCTTATAACAAACCCCTCTTATATATACAATAAAAAAAAGTTTTGTTTGGTATACTGTGTGCTAAGTATTCTTTTCCTATCAATGAACTTTTCATAATTTTCATAATAGAATGCTCATATTTTATTATGAAAATTATGAAAAGTGGAGTATTCTTACAATAGGACTTACAACTTCCACCTATCTTATCCAAAATCATAAGGTTAGTAAATCTTATTAATAAGAGCATAAAGACTTTCATTCTAGAAATTTTTCAAAAATCCAAAAAGCCTTTTCTATTTATCCATTTTAATTTCATCATTAAATAGAAACCCTTTTGGATTTTTTTCATTGTATTGAAAGAATTTTCAAAATTTAAACGATAAATTAATTAGAAAAAATTAGTTCTATATCTATAATTGCAAGTTAGAAAAAAGAAGTTCCAACTCTTTCAACCAGTGTTTCTATTGGGCAAAGCAAGAGTTTATTGTAAAAAAAAAATGGAAACGATACTACCAAACGAAGTCCATTTTAATGAAAACTCTAATGTTCCTAAATTTTATGGACTTTCCCAATATCGACGATTCCCGAGATAATAGCTATTATTCTTTTAAGTTACCTATTATTTGAAGTTAGCCGCCATGGTGAAATTGGTAGACACGCTGCTCTTAGGAAGCAGTGCTCAAGCATCTCGGTTCGAATCCGAGTGGCGGCATTCTTGAAAAGGAATACAATAGATTAGAAATCAATTCGAAATTTACAATTTTGTAATGGGACCTTCCCCTTATGCTATTTGCAACTTTAGAACATATACTAACTCATATCTCTTTCTCAACGATTTCAATTGTGATTACGATTCATTTGATAACCTTATTAGTTCGTGAACTTGGGAGATTACGTGATTCGTCAGAAAAAGGAATGATAGTTACTTTTTTCTCTATAACAGGATTCTTAGTTTCTCGTTGGGTTTCTTCGGGACATTTTCCATTAAGTAATTTATATGAGTCATTGATCTTCCTTTCATGGGCTCTGTATATTCTTCATACCATTCCTAAAATACAGAACTCTAAAAATGATTTAAGCACAATAACTACGCCAAGTACTATTTTAACGCAAGGCTTTGCCACGTCGGGTCTTTTAACTGAAATGCATCAATCCACGATACTAGTACCTGCTCTACAATCTCAGTGGTTAATGATGCATGTCAGTATGATGTTATTAAGTTATGCAACTCTTTTGTGCGGATCCTTATTATCTGCCGCTATTCTAATCATTAGATTTCGAAATAATTTCCATTTCTTTTCTAAAAAGAAAAAAAATGTTTTAAATAAAACATTTTTCTTTAGTGAGATTGCATTTTTTTATGCAAAAAGAAGTGCTTTAAAAAGCGCCCCTGTCCCTTCATTTCCAAATTATTACAAATATCAATTAACGGAGCGTTTGGATTCTTGGAGTTATCGTATCATTAGCCTAGGATTTACCCTTTTAACCATAGGTATTCTTTGTGGAGCAGTATGGGCTAATGAGGCCTGGGGATCCTATTGGAATTGGGATCCTAAGGAAACTTGGGCATTTATTACTTGGACCATATTCGCAATTTATTTACATAGTAGAACAAATCCAAATTGGAAGGGTACGAATTCTGCACTTATAGCTTCGATAGGATTTCTTATAATTTGGATTTGTTATTTTGGTATCAATCTATTAGGAATAGGTTTACATAGTTATGGTTCGTTTACATTAACACCTAAATGATTACATAAAAAAAAACGTTCATGAAATGAACGTTTTTACTTTTATATTTTATTTGAGAACCCCTTGAGCGCCTTCTCAAAGGGTTCTCAAAAATTCGAGATAGATCTAATTATACTTTTTTACTTATTTCTGCATTAATAGAGCAGACTAGTAAAAAAAACCAAACCTATTTAGGATAATAATTGGATAAGAGAGCCTCTACCCTGTCAACGGATAGGGAGAGAACAAAATCTGGATAAATACCAATTCCTATTACTGGTAAAAAGATACAGATTAAAATAAAGAGTTCTCGTGGTCCAGAATCCACAAAATTTGCGTTTGGAACATTAAATAGCTTGTATCCATAGAACATCTGGCGTAACATAGATAATAAATAAATAGGAGTTAATATCATTCCAATTGCCATTACAAAAGTAATTAGTGCTTTTGGCATTAACAAAAATTTTGGACTAGTAATTAGTCCAAAAAATACTACTAATTCTGCGACAAAACCACTCATTCCTGGTAAGGCAAGAGAAGCCATTGAAAAGCTACTAAACATGGTAAAAATTTTAGGCATTGGGATAGATATTCCTCCCAGTTCTTCGAGATAAACAAGACGCATTCTATCAGAAGCGGTTCCTGCCAAGAAAAAAAGTGTAGCACCAATAAATCCATGGGATAATATTTGTAAAATAGCTCCATTGAGTCCAATGTTGGTTATGGAACCAATTCCTATAATTATGAAACCCATGTGAGATACAGAGGAATAAGCTATTCTTTTTTTGAAATTTCGTTGACCAAGAGAAGTTGAAGCTGCATAGATTATTTGGATAGCTCCTATTATTACTAACCAGGGCGAAAATAGATAATGAGCATGAGGTAACAATTCCATGTTGATCCGAATCAATCCATATGCTCCCATCTTTAATAATATTCCCGCTAAAAGCATACATGTACTATAATGTGCTTCCCCATGGGTATCTGGTAACCACGTATGTAGGGGTATAATCGGCAATTTGACAGCATAAGCAATAAGGAAGCCAAAATATAAAAGTATTTCCAAGGTTGCGGGGTATGATTGATTAATTAATCTTTCCAAATCTAATCCTGGTTCGTTGGAACCGTATAAGCCCATACCCAGAACTCCGATTAAGAAAAAAATAGAACCGCCTGCAGTATACAAAATAAACTTTGTAGCTGAATATAGACGCCTCTTTCCCCCCCACATGGATAAAAGTAAGTAAACAGGAATTAATTCTAACTCCCACATGATAAAAAAAAGTAAAAGGTCTCGCGAAGAAAATAATCCTATTTGACCACTATACATTGCGAGCATCAGGAAATAGAATAATCGCGAATTCCGTGTAATTGGCCAAGCTGCTAAAGTAGCTAAAGTAGTGATAAATCCTGTCAATAAAATGGATCCTAATGAAAGTCCATCGATTCCCAATCTCCAATGGAAATCGAAGACATCTATCCATTTATAATCCTCCTTTAATTGAATTAAGGGATCCTCCAGTTGGAAATGATAACAGAACGCATAAGTCATTAGAAGGAATTCTAATAAACAAATAGATATAGTATACCACCTAACGATTTTGTTTCCCTTATGAGGTAAAAAGAAAATTAATGAACCGGCAAATATCGGCAAAACAACAAGTATTGTTAACCAAGGAAAATAACTCATGATAAAGTGATAAAGACAAGATACGTTTTGACCAGAAAAGCCCGTGCTCGATTATTTCGAGCACAGGCTTCTTCGGTAAAGAGGAATCAGACGATTCAAATGAAGTTTTTTGTTTTTGTAACGTATCAATAAGATAGAGCCATGCTACGGGTTGTTTCAGGCCCTAAATAAACGCGGACACTTAAAAAATCTGTCGGGCAGGCAGATTCACATCTCTTACAACCCACACAATCTTCGGTTCTCGGCGCGGAAGCAATTTGCTTGGCTTTACATCCATCCCAGGGTATCATTTCTAATACATCTGTTGGACAAGCTCGTACACATTGAGTGCATCCTATACATGTATCATAAATTTTTACGGAATGTGACATTGGATCTATAAATTTTTCTTTTCAACATAAAATTTTTCGATCTGGTAAAAAGAAAATTAGTACTATATGAGTCATATGTATTGTAGACACCAGACGAAGCAATGGTTTATCCAAACTTCAAAATTAAAAATCTATTTTTTAATCCGTTTGTGAGAAAGCGTGAAAAGAGCCAAGAGACTTGAATTTTGGACTTCAACAATAAGAAAGAATTTTACAAATTGTACAGACGATTTCGAATTAGCCAATTTATTTTATTGGCTATCGTCTTTTCAATATAAATTATTGCAATTTGAATATTGCAATATCAATGAATTACAAATACAAAAATTCATTTAAGTGAAAAAGAATACTATGCAATAACCTACTTACTAAAAAAAAAAGGATATTCTCAAATAATACTAAGAAAATAGTATGGATTTCTATATTATTTTAATATGTGCGCCTTTGTTTAGAGGATTTTATGTCTAATTATTAAAAAGTCTAATTATTCAATAAATTAGATTGATTGATACGAGTGGATTTCCTATTACGATGGATGGAAGAAAGAATGGATAGTCCCAATAGCGGCTTCAGCAGCGGCAAGGGCTATAACAAAAATGGCGAAAATATCTCCTTTTAATTGGCGACTATCAAATAGATCAGAAAATGTTACGAGATTTAGATTAATTGAATTCAGTATAAGTTCAAGACATATTAGAGCTCTAACCATGTTTCGGCTTGTGATCAATCCATAGATACCAATCGAAAATAAATAGACACTCAAAAAAAGTACATGCTCAAACATCATTAACTAACTCCTTATCAATCTCGATTCATTTCAATATGAGGGCAAAGAATTGAACCGATTCAATTAATTACAATAGAACAATTACACAACAAAAGAGAAAAGAAAGGAGGTATTTGTTGGCAGTAGATGGGTTTTACTAAATCAAAATTGTGATTCTTTAGTTATTTATTTTAGATTTGCAATTCTTATAATTTTTACTTTTTCTAAGTTTTCTTATTGCCGAGCCATAGTAATTGCACCTATTAAAGAAACTAGAAGAATTATGGAAATGAGTTCAAACGGAAGATAAAAATCGGTTGCTAAATGAATTCCAATTTGTTGAACATTATTTATGAGACCCTGTTCTACTATTTGGTTTGATCTTGTAGTCCAAAGAATTCCATACCATGACGTATCTGGGATAGTAGTCATTAGTGAAAAAACAAAAGTTATACAAACGAGTGAAGTGAACCCATCTCCAATAGTCCAATAATTCTTATCTTTAGACCATTCTGAGCCATTTACGAACATTACAGCGAATATGATCAAGACATTTATGGCTCCCACATAAATAAGAAGTTGTGCGACAGCTACAAAGTAGGAATTTAATAAAAAATAGAATAAGGATATACAAACAAGAACTAATCCCAGCGAAAAGGCAGAATAAATGGGGTTGGTAAGTAATACTACTCCTAGACCCCCTAGTAGAAGAATAAATCCCCCAAATAGCATAAGAATCTCATGTATTGGTCCAGGTAAATCCATTATGGATAAAAAGAAATTAATAGTATAAAATTTTTCATGAACTGACTAAAACTAAAGGATTCGAGGAAGGAAAAAGGGATTAGGGTATTTTTTGTGTATAAACTGTATA
>NW_025422581.1:90000-95428 GCF_904849725.1 Hordeum vulgare subsp. vulgare | reverse complement strand
GCAATTGTTTTCTTTTTATATCCTTTTCAAATCTCCAATCCACAACGGGTAGATCTATCGGACATACGCGAACACATACTTCACAAGCAATACATTTATCAAATTCAAAGTGGATTCGCCCTCGGAAACGCTCTGGTGTAATTGATTTTTCATAAGGGTAGTGAATCGTTATAGGTAAACGATTTGTGTGGGATAAGGTAGTTATGAAACTTTGACCTATGTACCTTGTAGCACGTATTGTTTGTTGACCATAACTCATGAACCCAGTTACCATAGGGAACATATTCATTCTAAATATCTATGAAAAAGATATGTTTCTTTCTCTTGTTTGGGAGAGCTTTTGTGTTGAAAATATTCTTACTATCTATTATTGTATTATCTTATTTATAGTGAAACAAGTTGAGAAGAGGTTGTTAATAATAGATTGCCCAGGGAAATAGGTAAAAGAAATTTCCATCCAAGATTTAATAACTGATCCATTCTCATCCTTGGTAAAGTCCATCTTATTGTGATAGAAATGAAGAGAAATAAATAAGCTTTAGTTAATGTAATAAATATACCCATTGTCATTTCCAAAATTCCAACTGCTTTATTCATTTGGAAAAAATCAAAAAAGGATATATAGGGAATAGAGAAATTCCACCCGCCCAAGTAGAGAACTGTTACAAATAAAGAAGAAACTAATAAATTTAGGTAAGAAACAAGATAAAATAAACCATATTTGATACCGGAATATTCAGTTTGGTAACCTGCTACTAATTCTTCCTCTGCTTCTGGTAAATCAAAGGGTAATCTTTCACATTCTGCCAAAGAAGAAATTAAAAAAACCAGAAAGCCTATAGGCTGACGCCAAATATTCCATCCAAAAAAACCATATTTTGACTGTGCTTCAACTATATCAACTGTACTTGAACTGTTAGATAATCATAGTCGATGATAACATCACAGTTCCCACCGCTATTTCAAAACCGTACATGAAACCTTAGCTTCATACGGCTTCTCTATGATCAGAAAAAGGAAAGGACTGTTTTGTTCTGTTCCTAGCCCCTGGGGCATAGATAGAATTAGGTAAAATAAAATAGATTTGAAAGTCCTAAATTAGACCAAAGGAATTCCGTCTGCTAGAATAAGAAAAAGCGCTTCTGAATTGATCTCATCCTTTATAATATATTCCAAATTTTTCTTTGTTCAGTAATAACTTAATCTTGGAATAAAACACTTGGTACTTGTTTTGTTATAGGAATTCAATTAATAAATGGAAAGAGTGGAGTATTAGTTCATGAGCAATTCTGCATGAATAGAGGAAGGAAATAATGCAAATTTTTTCTAGTGCACTCCATATCTTTTTTACTATTCTTCTTTCCCCCGGGAAGGGGGTATTTAAAAAGAAAAAATGGATAAAGGGTTAATTCGTTCTTGATAGCCATTTCCTTAACAAGTGAATGGGAACATACTCTGGATCGGAATCCGAAGAAAGTACTACTTGATAATTTCTACAAATTGCAAGTCCTTATTATGATTCCTTTTACGGGAAAAAATCTCTAATGTTTTAGATTTTCCATTACTAATCCTTTATGTACTTTAGTGTTCCTAACCCTTCACTAACTTTTGGTGGATTCTTCTTATGAATTTTTAAGTTATAGTAATAACTAGGAGTATTCTAATAATGGAATTCCATATTGTGAATCCTTTATTCTTGCCCGCTTCAAGATATGATGAGTAATTAAAAAATATCAACCTTGGGATAAAGAGTTTACACTCTTTATGTTTACTTCCACTTTTTTCTTGTACGTAGAAAATGAGATTTTTTTCTTTTTACTACAAATTTAGAAGCTGTTTTATTTCACTCATATAGCTATCTAGTTTAACTTACCAACCCAAATACTAAATAAGAAAAGGAATATAAATAGTTAATGGATTTTATAGGAAAAAGATCCTATTTTAACGAATCACACGTAGAGATATTGCTAGCACACAAAAAGTTAATGGTATTTCATAACTAATGGATTGAGCAGCAGCTCGTAGACCGCCTGA
Source organism: Hordeum vulgare subsp. vulgare (assembly GCF_904849725.1). NCBI lineage: Eukaryota > Viridiplantae > Streptophyta > Magnoliopsida > Poales > Poaceae > Hordeum > Hordeum vulgare. The sequence continues at coordinate 93,394 of NW_025422581.1, read as the reverse complement.
AAAAGAATATTTATTATTTGAGCTATATCCTGCCATAAGAAGACCAATAGGAGCTATACTTGAAATGGCAATCCATAAAAAAACACCAATACTAAGATCGGCTAAAACAAAATGATATCCCAAAGGGATAACTAAAAAACTTAATAAAACTGATATGACTGCTATAGAAGGTCCAATGCTAAATAAAGAAATATCTCCTCGCGATGGCAGAATATCTTCTTTAAAAAGTAGTTTAGTCCCATCTGCTATAGCTTGAAGCAGGCCCAGGGGGCCAGCATATTCAGGACCAATACGTTGTTGTATCGACGCAGATATTTCTCTTTCTAACCACACAATTACGAGTACCTCTATTGTAATTCCTAAAAGGAGGGTCAAAATGGGTAGAATCGATATCAGTCCATAGACTTCTTTTAATAATTCCGATTTCGAAAAAGAATTGATAGTTTCTACCTCTACCCTATCTATTATCATTTCAACGATCAACTTCCCCCATAATGATATCTATACTACCTAATATCGTCATGATATCAGCCAATTTCATTTTTTTAACTAGTTGAGGAAGAATTTGCAAATTAATAAAACCGGGTGGACGGATTTTCCATCTCCAGGGAAAAAGGCTATCATCTCCTACTAGATAAATCCCTAATTCACCTTTTGGGGCTTCCACTCTTACATAAAGCTCTTGCCTTGACAATTCAAAATTGGGGGAAGGTTTTTTACCAAGAAATTTATACTCAAAATCATTCCATTCAGAATTCTTTTCTTTCTTAAAGCGTCGGACTTCTAAATTCTCATAAGGTCCTCCAGGAATTTTTTCTATAGCTTGTTGAATTATTTTGATGGATTCGCTCATTTCACCAACTCGTACTAAATAGCGAGCTAATGAATCGCCTTCTTTTTGCCATTGGACTTTCCAATCAAATTGGTTGTAAGACTCATAAGGATCCACTTTACGAAGATCCCATTGTATTCCAGAAGCTCGTAACATAGGTCCCGATAAGCCCCAATTTACTGCTTCTTCTCCGCTAATAAAACCTACTCCTTCAACTCGCTCTAAAAAAATGGGATTCTGTGTAATAAGTTGTTGATATTCAACAACTCCGCGTAAAAAATAATCACAGAAATCTAAACATTTATCGATCCATCCATAAGGTAGATCGGCGGCTACTCCTCCGATGCGGAAGTAATTGTGCATCATTCGCATACCTGTAGCAGCTTCAAATAGATCATATATTAATTCTCTCTCTCTAAAAATGTAGAAAAAAGGAGTCTGTGCGCCGAGATCCGCCATAAAAGGTCCAAGCCATAGCAAGTGAGAAGCTATACGGCTTAACTCTAACATAATTACCCTAATATAGCTGGCTCTTTGTGGTATTTGAATATTCTCCAAGAATTCTGGTGCATTTACTGTTATTGCTTCTGTAAACATAGTAGCTAAATAATCCCACCTTGTTACATAAGGTAAGTATTGTATAATCGTTCGGTTTTCCGCGATTTTTTCCATTCCTCTGTGTAAATACCCTAATATGGGTTCACAATCAATAACATCCTCACCATCAAGAGTAACGATCAGTCGAAGAACACCATGCATTGATGGGTGTTGAGGGCCCATATTGACTATCATGAGATCTTTTTTTGTAAGCGGTAGACTCATATCCTTTCTTCCTTAATTCATTATTCCATGAAAATGGATTATTCCATGAATTCCTCAAAGTGAGGCTCATCAAAATGAAAAATCTAAGACTACTATAAAGACTACTAAAAAAATAATAAAACAAGAAAAAAATTTGAAGGATTAAATTACTGCTCCCGAATATTCAACTGACCGATTAATTTCTTATAACGTACTCTATTTTTCTTTGCCAAATAAGCCAGCAAACGTCGACGTTTTCCCAAAAGTCTTCGTAGACCTCTTTCCGATGAAAAATCTTTTTTGTGTAATTCCAAATGTGAAGCAAGTCTCCGTATCTTATTGGTGAAACTGAATACTTGAAATTCAACAGAACCCCTGTTTTCTTCTTTTTCTTCTTTAACCATAAATCCTAAAATTTTTCTACCTCCTTTCTTTTTCATGTATTTTTCTGATCAGGAAAAATAAAAAATTATGTCAGTTATTTTGAAGTTATTCTAATCTCGTACACACACAAATTTGCAATTATTCATCTACTACTGGAATTTGGATTTTTTTTATCGATGCAAATTGGATTTGGATAGAAGGGTACATTCTTTCTACTATTTTAGATAGAAGAAATGTTTCTTCTATCTAAATATAGTAGAAAGAATTTTGCTGATTTATTTATTGCTATATGCAATTTATGGAATTGATACACCATTTAATTGATATCATTTAGCAAAATGAAACACAGCATAGGCATCCATCTTTTGGCTCGAGAATTTCACGGGATAGAGATATGGTATAAGAAATAGACTATTAAGTAACTCTAAATGAATTGTGGATACATCTGTATCCTTAACATACTGAAACGATTGCCATTATTCGTATCAAACCAATAGCGATTCATACAAGCTAAATCTTCTAATCAATGGTGGGCCAATAATGAATTTTTTTGCATATGTATTAAGACGCTTGGCCTGATTTCGAAATTGTCCAGAGTTTTATATGTTGTTTTCATTGCAAAATGATGGGTCTCCTTCCATAACTTTCCAATTACGAGTACGAGAATTGAAAGACATAAATATTCTAAATTCTCTACGGCGTCTAGTAGATAGATAGAATATTTTCAGGAACAAGAAAATCAGAAGAATCTTTCTCTCTATTCACTATCATTCCGCGTCTTCGACTTCTATTAGTTTCTTTTCTTCTTTAATGCAATAGCTATAGTTTGATATAAGAATCCATTTCTCAAAGTAATGGAAACCATTCTCTTATAGGAAATGGTTCGAAAATCGCTATTCCACCTTTTAGGTATCGTGAAAAGTGATACCTGTGAAGATCGTGCATTTCAGTCAAATTCAGATCCGTTTTTCGAGTCCATGATATAATATAACCAAATTGGATAGATCTTCCACCTGTTTAGCTAAGAAAGAATAGATACAGAGGTGGATAATAGATCGATATGAAGATCATGAGCTGCCCCATAATGAAACCGCCAGTAGTCGCAAATATCTCCTTCTTCCCTAATCCAAGATTGGAGAAAGAAGATCTAAGAGGGACCTATGGAGAATGTAGTCAGAAATCCATAATAGAGTCTGACCACAACGACCGAATTAATTATCCTCATCGAGAAACTTAGACTACTAAATAGAAAAGATTTGAAAATCATGGCATGGGTCTCCTTTTTTTCTTTCTTTAGAGTTTTCTATATGCACAATTTCTCGATGTTTCGATGAGAATTTCTTGACTTTCCATATATAGAAAGAGATAGACTATAAA
>NW_025422581.1:0-75000 GCF_904849725.1 Hordeum vulgare subsp. vulgare | reverse complement strand
TTAAGTAGCGATCAAATTAAGGAAATCGATCAAACGATCCCAATACCGTGCCAGCCCAAATCATGATCTTCACCAACTTGGATTTGGTTCTCTCGCGAAAATCGCGAGTTGCAGAGATGAGAACCATGAAAAGCAAGATCCCGAATAAGAAAACAGAAACCGAGGAAGAGGAAACCACAAGAGTGAAGACTAGTAGAGTCTCGTCTTTTGTCATTCTTTGCTCCTTTTTCACTCAATGATTCCTTCGAATTTGCCGACCAAAAATTCTATATGTCTATTCTATCTATGATATTTCTATATATATAGAATATGATATCTAATATGACATCCGATTTGTCAAAGGGATTGGATTGGTGACTTACCCATTCAGTGACTTTGGCACTGGACGTTCCAAAAACGGGTACTATCGGATCGGGTGAATTAGAGAATAGACAGAGGTCCGTTGGCATTTCAGCCTTTCTTCTCCTTTCAGGGCCTATCCGAAAGAGAATCCAGTACCTCTTGGTCCTGAATATCAGAATAGGACGAACGAACCGGCCTCCGCGGATATCTTTGCTTCGGAACAAAACCCTGCAATCAAATAGATTGTCCCAAGGGCGCCATATTCTAGGAGCCCAAGTTATGCTATTGAAAATTCGTTCCTCTAGCAGTTCCGGTTTGAGCATTCCGTTCCCTTTTTCAAACTCCACTTCTTTTCATATAGCAATCCCTGATCAAAGAGAGAACAATATCCATTTCAAAACATTTATAACAGATTCCTTAGTTCGGACCGACGAAGTAATGTCACTCGACTATTATCAACCTGACTGCAATCTTTTTCTGTCGGTAAGGATTGCACCAGAGCACCTTCTACTTCTAATAGGCCATGAACTATAGATAGAGAAGAATCATTCTGAGCGAGTACATAAGAAGCGATCCACTTTTTTTCATCGGTTCCAGGGGAAGACCAAAGATCTTGCGCGGCAGGTCCGCCAGAAAAACTCAAAAGAGAAAGAAGTCTCGTTAATCTCTTCATGCTCGTTCCAAGTTCGAAGTACCTTTTGGCCAAAGAAAAACCCGCTTCCTGACACGATTGCCTCTTTATCTTTATATAGATAGATTCTATGGGGTTATTACTTAGTAAGTCTATTTTGTACAAGAGCCCCTCCTATCTGATAGAAAAGGGTCCCATGATCCCGAGCCGATCTTACCTTGGCTCGCAAACCCCAAGTTTGTCTATGAAGAGCTAATCTAATTGTATTTTTTTCTAGAATGGATTTCTTATGTGGAATACTAATGGATAGGGCCTCGTTGCTAAGTGCTACAAGATCTAGTGCACTGGAACTCGTGGTTATGGACCCGAATCCTTTAGTATGGAACATTGTCTTTTCCAAGTAAAAACCCCTAGTATATGAAAGAATGAAAAGGTGCTTTCGTTCTTGTGGAATAAGAAGCCCTCGTACCTTAATGAAAGGAAAATCGTAATTTTTCGTTAGGTATTTGACCAAATAGGATCGTCCAGTTCCTATAGAACCTATCACTAAAATACCCGATAGGGCTAAGCGGAACGAAAAGGGTTTTCCATGAGATGGTAAATGAAAACGATTAGTCCCACACGAGGTTTGGGAATAAGTGATTGTCTGATAATGAGCAAGGAATATACGTCTTTCTGCTAAAGAGGATCTATTAAACTCATAATTCATTAGATCCTTGTTATCAATGCCAACTAGGTATCATAAGGAAATGGATCCCGGTTGTTCAATCCTTTGATAACCAAGGTCATTCTTTGCTAAAGAGAAATGATCACTATGAGTCAGACTCAATAGAATTGGATCCATTCCAAATAGCGAGAATTAGGATTCTTGATCCCTCTCAATCTCTCTTTCAATTCGAGGATCCAGAGAGGTGTTTTCATAGTCATCTCCGAATATTTGCCATCTCGGAATATTTTCGATTTCATTTTTCTATGATATGTCTTTCTATATGAAAATTGGTTATTTACGATGTACGATGATCCCTGTTAAGCATCCATGGCTGAATGGTTAAAGCGCCCAACTCATAATTGGTAAATTTGCGGGTTCAATTCCTGCTGGATGCACACGAACGGGAACATTCCATAAGTCTATTGGAACTGGCTCTCTATCCATGGAATCTCATCCATCATCCATACATAACGAATTGGTATGGTATATTCATACCATAACATAAGAACAATAAGAACTCGAATTCTTATCGATACTGGAACTCAGAGCATAGGAGGGAAAGTCGATTTATGGATGGAATCAAATACGCAGTATTTACAGAAAAAAGTCTTCGTTTATTGGGAAAGAATCAATATACTTTTAATGTCGAATCGGGATTCACTAAGACAGAAATAAAGCATTGGGTCGAACTCTTCTTTGGTGTTAAGGTGGTAGCTGTGAATAGCCATCGACTACCTGGAAAAGGTAGAAGAATAGGACCTATTCTGGGCCATACAATGCATTACAGACGTATGATCATTACCCTTCAACCGGGTTATTCTATTCCACTTCTAGATAGAGAAAAAAACTAAAGGAGAATACTTAATAATACGGCGAAACATTTATACAAAACACCTATCCCGAGCACACGCAAGGGAACCGTAGACAGGCAAGTGAAATCCAATCCACGAAATAATTTGATCCATGGACGGCACCGTTGTGGTAAAGGTCGTAATTCCAGAGGAATCATTACCGCAAGGCATAGAGGGGGAGGTCATAAGCGCCTATACCGTAAAATAGATTTTCGACGGAATCAAAAAGACATATCTGGTAGAATCGTAACCATAGAATACGACCCTAATCGAAATGCATACATTTGTCTCATACACTATGGGGATGGTGAGAAGAGATATATTTTACATCCCAGAGGGGCTATAATTGGAGATACTATTGTTTCTGGTACAAAAGTTCCTATATCAATGGGAAATGCCCTACCTTTGAGTGCGGTTTGAACTATTGATTTACGTAATTGGAAGTAACCAATTAGGTTTACGACGAAACCTAGAAATCGATCACTGATCCAATTTGACTACCTCTACGGGATAGACCTCAACAGAAAACTGTTGAGTAACGGCAGCAAGTGATTGAGTTCAGTAGTTCCTCATAGAAAATTATTGACTCTAGAGATATGGTAATATGGAGAAGACAAAATTGTTTGAAGCACGCACAGAACCGGAAGCGCCCCTTGTTTCAAAGAGAGGAGGACGGGTTATTCACATTTAATTTGATGGTCAGAGGCAAATTGAAAGCTAAGCAGTGGTAATTAAGACCCCCGGGGGAAAATAGGGATGTCTCCTACGTTACCCATAATATGTGGAAGTATCGACGTAATTTCATAGAGTCATTCGATCTGAATGCTACATGAAGAACATAAGCCAGATGACGGAACGCAGAGACCTAGGATGTAGAAGATCATAACATGAGCGATTCGGCAGATTTGGATTCCTTTCCTATATATCCACTCATGTGGTACTTCATCATATGATTCATATAAGATCCATCTGTCTAGAGATCGTCATATACATCTAGAAAGCCGTATGCTTTGGAAGAAGCTTGTACAGTTTGGGAAGGGGTTTTTTGAGAGAAAAGAAGAATCTACTTCAACCGATATGCCCTTAGGCACGGCCATGCATAACATAGAAATCACACGTGGAAGGGGTGGGCAATTAGCTAGAGCAGCAGGTGCTGTAGCGAAACTCATTGCAAAAGAGGGTAAATCGGCCACTTTAAGATTACCATCTGGGGAGGTCCGTTTAGTATCCCAAAATTGCTTAGCAACAGTCGGACAAGTGGGTAATGTTGGGGTGAACCAAAAAAGTTTGGGTAGAGCCGGATCTAAGTGTTGGCTAGGTAAACGCCCCGTAGTAAGAGGGGTAGTTATGAACCCTGTGGACCACCCCCATGGGGGCGGTGAAGGGAAAGCTCCCATTGGTAGAAAAAAACCCACAACCCCTTGGGGTTATCCTGCGCTTGGAAGAAGAACTAGGAAAAGGAAAAAATATAGCGATAGTTTTATTCTTCGTCGCCGTAAGTAAATACGTAACTAGGAATATGGAAAATTGCATTTTTGGAATTTGCAATAATGCGATGGGCGAACGACGGGAATTGAACCCGCGCATGGTGGATTCACAATCCACTGCCTTGATCCACTTGGCTACATCCGCCCCTTATCCAGCTAAAGGATTTTTTTCTTTTTTCCGTTGATCATTATTCTATTTATTCTGACCTCCGTACTTCGATCGAGATATTGGACATAGAATGCCACTCTTTAAAAAGGAAAAAAGGAGTAATCAGCTGTGACACGAAAAAAAACGAATCCTTTTGTAGCTCATCATTTATTGGCAAAGATAGAAAAGGTCAATATGAAGGAGGAGAAAGAAACAATAGTAACGTGGTCCCGGGCATCTAGCATTCTACCCACAATGGTTGGCCATACAATTGCGATTCATAATGGAAAGGAACATATACCTATTTACATAACAAATCCTATGGTAGGTCGCAAATTGGGAGAATTCGTGCCTACTCGGCATTTTACGAGTTATGAAAATGCAAGAAAGGATACTAAATCTCGTCGTTAACTGAATTCTGAATAGAAAGATTAAGAAGAAAAAAAAGATTCAAAATACCCAATATCTTGCTAGAACAAGATATTGGGTATTTTTGTCTTTTCTTTCTTCAAAAATTCTTATATGTTAGCAGAAAAACCTTATCCATTAATAGCTGGAACTTCAACAGCAGCTAAGTCTAGAGGGAAGTTGTGAGCATTACGTTCGTGCATTACTTCCATACCAAGGTTAGCACGGTTGATGATATCAGCCCAAGTATTAATAACGCGACCTTGACTATCAACTACAGATTGGTTGAAATTGAAACCATTTAGGTTGAAAGCCATAGTACTAATACCTAAAGCAGTGAACCAGATTCCTACTACAGGCCAAGCAGCCAAGAAGAAGTGTAAAGAACGAGAGTTGTTGAAACTAGCATATTGGAAGATTAATCGGCCAAAATAACCATGAGCAGCCACAATATTATAAGTCTCTTCCTCTTGACCAAATTTGTAACCCTCATTAGCAGATTCATTTTCAGTAGTTTCCCTGATCAAACTAGAGGTTACCAAGGAACCATGCATAGCACTGAATAGGGAACCGCCGAATACACCAGCTACACCTAACATGTGGAATGGATGCATAAGGATGTTGTGCTCTGCCTGGAATACAATCATAAAGTTGAAAGTACCAGAGATTCCTAAAGGCATACCATCAGAAAAGCTTCCTTGACCAATAGGGTAAATCAAGAAAACAGCAGTAGCAGCTGCAACAGGAGCTGAATATGCAACAGCAATCCAAGGACGCATACCCAGACGGAAACTAAGTTCCCACTCACGACCCATATAACAAGCTACACCAAGTAAGAAGTGTAGAACAATTAGCTCATAAGGACCACCATTGTATAACCACTCATCAACAGATGCAGCTTCCCAAATTGGGTAAAAGTGCAATCCGATCGCCGCAGAAGTAGGAATAATAGCACCAGAGATAATATTGTTTCCATAAAGTAAAGAACCAGAAACAGGCTCGCGAATACCATCAATATCTACTGGAGGGGCAGCGATGAAGGCGATAATAAATACAGAAGTTGCGGTCAATAAGGTAGGGATCATCAAAACACCGAACCATCCGATGTAAAGACGATTTTCAGTGCTAGTTATCCAGTTGCAGAAGCGACCCCACAGGCTTGTACTTTCGCGTCTCTCTAAAATTGCAGTCATGGTAAGATCTTGGTTTATTCAAATTGCAAGGACTCCCAAGCACACGTATTAACTAGAATATAGATAATAGAAGGCTTGTTATTTAACAGTATAACATAGACTATATACCAATGTCAACCAAGTCAGCCCAAAGATTGGCTATCCATATAAATAAATTAACCAAACCAATAATTTTGTATTTGTAAATGAAGTGAGTAAAAGTTAAAAACTTTGATGGGTCTTTTCTATATGGGTTGCCCGGGACTCGAACCCGGAACTAGTCGGATGGAGTAGATAATTCTTCCTTGTTACAATAGAGAAAAATCCCTCCCCAAATCGTGCTTGCATTTTTCATTGCACACGACTTTCCCTATGTAGAAATAGCCAATATTCTATTCCAAAGAGGAAGTTCTACTAATTTTTTAATTAGTAAGTTGATTCACCTACTCTTTATTATAATAAAAGGAACATTTCAGAATGAAAAATATGAAAGTTTTTTCTTGATCATTTATCAACCCTTTCCTGTTTATTAGTTTTGTCTAATGATTAATTAAGAGGGTTGACCAGGTCATTGATACCTATAATATCCAAATACCAAATACGCTCAGTGTGTGATCCACTGAAAGAAAAAAGAGTTGTTTTGGTGAACATCAAAGAAAAAACTTGCTCTTCTTCCGTAAAAAATTCTTCTAAAAATGCCGAACCCAATCGTTGCATAAAAGTTCGTACCGTGCTTTTATGTTTACGAGCTAAAGTTCTAGCGCATGAAAGTCGAAGTATATACTTTAGTCGATACAAAGTCCGTTTTTTCGAAGATCCACTATGATAATGAAAAAGATTTCTACATATCCGACCAAATCGATCAAGAATATCCCAATCTGATAAATCCGTCCAAATGGGTTTACTAATAGGATGCCCCGATCCAGTACAAAATTGAGCTTTTGATAAGTATCCTATGAGGAGAGTAGCGGGGACTATGGTATCGAATTTTTTCATTCGAGTATCTATGAGAAATGAATTCTCCAGCATTTGATTCCTTACCAACAAAGGACTTTTTGGTACACTTGAAAGGTATCCCATAAAATCGAAGCAAGAGTTTGCTAATTGGTTTATATGGATTCTTCGCGGCTGAGTCCAAAAAAAGAAATAATATTGCCAGAAATTGATAAGGTAGCATTTCCATTTCTTTTTCAAAAAAAAACTGCCTTTTGATGCAAGAATTGCCTTTCCTTGATATCGAACATAATGTATAAGAGGATCCATAAAGAACCATAAGGTTTTCCGAGAAAAACCAGGGTACATTATCCCAAAATGTTCCATCTTCCTAGAAAAGTGGATTCGTTCCAGAAAAGTTCCAGAATATGCTAATGGTAAGCAAGAAGATTGTTTACGAAGAAACAACAAGAAAAATTCATATTCTGATACATAAGAGTTATATAGGAATTTAACTAGTCTTTTATTTTCTTTTTGAAAAAAAAGAATGGATTTCATTGAAGTAATAAAACTATTCCAATTCGAATAGTAGTTGAGAAAGAATCGCAATAAATGCAAAGATGGAACATCTTGGATACGGTATTGAAGGAGTTGAACCAAGATTTCCAAATGGATAGGATAGGGTATTTCTATATGTGATAGATAATCCAAATGCAAAAATTTGTCTTCTAAAAAGGGAAATATTGAATGAATAGAGCGTAAATTCTGAAACTTTGGTATTTCTTTTTCTTTCGGACAAGATAATTCCCGTAGCGAGAATGGGATTTCCACAACAATCGCAAACCCCTCAGATAGAATCTGAGAATAAAACTCAGAATAAAAAAAAATTTTGTAATCCAATAATCGATCTTGATTAGGATGATTAACCGAGTTATCCAAAAAATTCTGCTGATACATTCGAATAATTAAACGTTTCACAAGTAGTGAACTAAATTTCTTGTTATTCCAACTAACTATTTCCACAGGTTCAGAACCGTTTAATCCATAATCATGAGCAAATGCATAAATATACTCCTGAAAGAGAAGTGGGTAGACAAAGTATTGTTGACGAGATTTCTGTTTTTCTGAATACCCTTCGAATTTTTCCATTTGTATTTCTACTTGAATCAGAGAGAAGAAGCATTTCTCGGTTTATCGAATGATGATACATAGTGCAATATGGTCAGAACAGGGTGTTGCATTTTTAATACAAACCCTGGAAAGAAAGGGAGTCTAATCCACGGATCTTTTTCCGCTCCTTTTCTACCGAATTAGTTTATGTTTGTTCTAAATTACAAAAAAGAACAGAACAAGTTTTTTATTTTTGCAGGCCAATCGCTCTTTTGACTTTGGAATACAGCCTCTTTATCAATATACTGCTTCTTTTACACATTCAATCCATAACATCCCTTATTCAATCCATAATCAAGAATAATTAGGATTTCTAAAAAAAAAGAAAAAATAAAGGGTCCACTCATAGGAAAACCCAACCTTTCCCCACATCCGGCACTAATCTATTTTTAACGTCTAATTAGAGCGGGGAATCCTTCCAATTAGGAAGTTAAGCTCGTTGCTTTTTATTTTACCAGAATTGGAGCCAGGCTCTATCCATTTATTCACTAGACCCAGAAAATCGTAATTTTGGATTCCATTCAAAAAAGATTGATTTTATTACGACATGCTATTTTTTCCATTCATTACCTTTGAGGATCAGTCGTGGTCTTCTAGACTCTACCAAGAGTCTGGACGAATTTGTTGTTTCATCCAAATGTGTAAAAGATCATAGTCGCACTTAAAAGCCGAGTACTCTACCATTGAGTTAGCAACCCAGATAAAAAAAGGATCTTAGATACGATCGAAATCCAAAAATCAATGGAATTACACCGCGCGCTTCTGTCAAAACATTGAACTAGCAAGACATCAAAAGAAAGATTTTATCGACCATGAAAAACACTCAAATGGCAAAACGAACAGGTCCGGTTAAATTCCACTAAAGTGAAAAAAAAGAGCGACCCTAATCACGATGGCCAAATTCTCCTTTTTTTAGCGATTTTTATTAAAAAAAATATATATTATATTGTATGAGAATACATGCAAGAGGAACACCCTTATCATTTGAGCGAAGTGTAAGCAGAAAAATTAAATATGGAGTGAGGATAAAGAGACCCATCTATCTACAAATTCTATTTGTTCAATAGACCTTTGTCAATGGAAATACAATGGTAAGAAAACAAATTAGATAGAAAAAGTAAATAAAATAGGGGCTTATGTTGGATTGGCACGATATAAATCCAAATAGGATTAAGAAAGAGGTAAATTGTGTCTAAATAATTAGACAACGAGGAATACTAATAATCTTCTCCTATCCTACTTTTTTATTCATTTAGTTCTTCAATTAACTCAAAGTTCTTTCTTTTTCTTTAAAGAATTCCGCCTTCCTTAAAATATCATAAACAGTTCTTGTCGGTTGAGCACCCTTTTCAAGGAAATAGAGAATAGCTGGAACATTTAAACAAGTTTGATTCTTTATCGGATCATAAAAACCTACTTTTCGAAGATCTCTTCCTTCTCTTCGAGATCGAACATCAATTGCAACGATTCGATAGACAGCTTATTGGGATAGATGTAGATAAACAACGCCCCCCCTAGAAACGTATAGGAGGTTTTCTCCTCATACGGCTCGAGAAAATGATTCGAATTTCTGTCGATAATAATAGAAATTAGACTATGACGTCCATTAATTTCCTTACAGAAAAAACAAATTTCATTTATACTCATGACTCAAGTTGGCTAATTCTGCCTGAGAAACTTCGAAGGCAAAATCCTTCAAAAATTTTTGAGTCGTCTTTAAACTCTTTTCTTTGTCTCATTTCGAACGAATTGACTTTTATTCCTTATTCTGATCCAACTCTGTTGTTGAGACAATTGAAAATTGTGTTTACTTGTTCTGGAATCCTTTATCTTTGATTTGTGAAATCCTTGGGTTTAGACATTACTTCGGGAATTCCTATTTTTTTCTTTCAAAAGAGTAGCAACATACCCTTTTTTCTTATTTCCTTCGATAAAGCATTTATCTCTTCTATAGAAATCTAATAAGGGGGATTGATTCTGATATACTTTTATTGGACTTTCTTCGTATTTTAACCTTTCGATTTATTTCTATATTAAGGATAGACTGACAAAGTTGGCCTAATTTATTAGTTTTCACTAACCCTAGATTCTTTCCCTTGATAAAAAATAAACTCTGTCCTCTCGAGCTCCATCGTGTACTATGTTACTTAAACCCTGCGCAAATTTGGTTCGGAACGAATAGAACAGGCTATGTCGAGCCAAGAGCATTTTCATTACTATGGAAAATGATGGATAGCAAAATCCACAATCGATCATGTCCTTCAAGTCGCACGTTGCTTTCTACCACATCGTTTTAAACGAAGTTTTACCATAACAAACATTCCTCTTTTCATTGCAAAGTGGTATAGAAAATTGATCCAATATGGATGGAATCATGAATAGTCATTGGTTTTGTTTTTTGTATACTAATTAAAATTAAAACTTGCTATCTATGGAGCAATATGGATAAAAGAAAGTAAGTATTTATCCGGGAAGCCTCCGCCAAGATCCAATTTATTTAAACCCATATTCGAATTCTATCATATGAATGAAACATAGAAAAAGACGACTAAACAAGTTTGCTTAAAACTTATTTATTATTAAATTTCCACCCTCAACGGATGGCTCGAGATGATCAATCTTGAAGTGAGAAGAGAAGGATTGACTCTTCCTCAATAAATAAACTATCAACCTCCAAAAAAGTTTAATTCATTTAATTACTAGAATTAGAATTCTATTAGTAATATATTTTTTCCGTACCAAAAACAATTAACTATAATAACTAAATAAACTATTCCAATGAATAGATTGAAAGTTTTTGGTAGTTAATTGTTTTTGGTACTTCTTCGACTCGAAGACCAAAAGGAAGAAAAAAATATGATTAAGTGATTATTAAGTGATTATTAAGTGATCATAGTAGAGGCATATCCTGAATGTGCCTGCTAGATCCCATTTTTTTCATGAAAATAAAGGTAGTCAATTTGACTGGACTTAAGACTTTATTATGTTTTCTGAGAAAACATAAGATATCATTATTCTCTTTAATAAACTTTTGTCTCATACGGAGTACTATATGATTTCACCGTTTGTTTCATCAGAAACAATCTGGGACGGAAGGATTCGAACCTCCGAGTAACGGGACCAAAACCCGCTGCCTTACCACTTGGCCACGCCCCATTTCGGGTTTTATGCGACACTAATAAACACTATTATGTTTATTTGTTATTCGTCAATACCATTTCAATTACATAAATAAAGAAGAGATATTCTCTTGCTAGTATTCTACACATGCAGATAATATAGAATCAAAAAAATGCATTGATCATTACATGGAATTCTATTAAGATATTATATGAAAGTCGAATTTATTCCACTCTCATTTGAGAGTGCGAATACAAGGAGGTATTTTGTGTTTGGGAAAGTCCGAAGAAAAAAAGATTTTGAATCTGCCTTTTCCTTCTTTCCCTTAAAAAAATAACTCAATCAAAATCCAATTATTTACTCTACAAGAATGAAATGCTTGTTATGCCTAATATACTTAGTTTAACCTGTATCTGTTTTAATTCTGTTCTTTATCCTACTAGTTTTTTCTTTGCCAAATTGCCCGAAGCTTATGCTATTTTCAATCCAATCGTGGATATTATGCCTGTTATACCTCTATTCTTTTTTCTATTAGCCTTTGTTTGGCAAGCTGCTGTAAGTTTTCGATGAAATCTTTAGTACTCTGTATGCCAAATTGAATGATGTGTTCATTCCAAAAAAAAAAATTAAAATGGGTAAAAGCCGAGAAGTTTTATATTTTTATATTATGAACCCTCAATTCTAAAATTGAAATTATTCTACATTGAATGGGTAGCTACAGCAATAAATTTGGATCAGCCTTTCTACTCCCCTGCACCTAGGTTGAGCAGGTACCTTTAGGTACCTACACAATACCTATTCAATACCACCTAACCCTATTTTTGCTATTGATAAGAGTTCTTATTATAAATGAATTCTTGCAATTTTTTTCCAGAATTCATTTTTGCATTTTTAGGTATCAAAAAAAACCATCCTAGTGGATCCGTGTGGTAAGGAAAAACTGGTAATCTATTCCTTAAAAAAAAATCTTGGAGATTATGTAATGCTTACTCTCAAACTTTTTGTTTATACAGTAGTGATATTCTTTGTTTCACTCTTTATCTTTGGATTCTTATCTAATGATCCAGGACGGAATCCTGGACGCGAGGAGTAAAAATTCAATTTTTTTTTTTTCTTACAAATTGGATTTGTTTCGTACATTTATCTATGAGAAAATCCGGGGGTCAGAATTCTTTCCAGTTTGAAAGTCCCAAATGATCCAAGGGAGCGGAAAGAGAGGGATTCGAACCCTCGGTACAAAAAAATTGTACAACGGATTAGCAATCCGCCGCTTTAGTCCACTCAGCCATCTCTCCACGTTCCAAAGCGAAAGGTTTCCGTGATATGATATAGGCAAGAAATAAGAAATAACGGTTGCAAAAAACCCCTTTTTTTCTTTCAAAAGTCTATAAAAATTATATTGCCAATTCCATTTTAGTTATATTCTTTTTTCTTAATGTTAATAAAAAAAAGAAGAAAATTCTTGTTTTTTCTTTGTAAAAATCGATATTGACCGAGAGACAATCAAATAGATTTTCTCTTTAGCGGGCATTTCCATATAGGACTTGTTATAATTATAATAAAACAAGCTATATATAAAAAAACGCTTTTTTTTTTTTTTGTCGATTATTTATCAAGAAAGCAAAAAGGGTTCTTATCAAATCCACCATAAAATTGGAAAGAAGCATAAAGTAAGTAGACCTGACTCCTTGAATGATGCCTCTATCCGCTATTCTGATATATAAATTCGATGTAGATGAAATTGTATAAGCGAATTTTTCGTATTTCCTTAGACTTAGACCGCGCAAGACAAGAATTTTTCGCTATTTACGATTTCATATTCTTGTTACTAGATGTTCTATAGGAATAAGAAGAAATCGCAACTCCTTTGCGCTACACATAAAAATTGATTTCGAAGGTCCTTTTTTTTTTCAGAATCCTCCATTTTAGTTCTTCCCCCCATGCAATAGAGAGGGAATGGGAAAAAAGGGGTTACTTTTATTTTCATTTTTCCCTTAAAAGATAGACTTTGAAATAGGAGTCTTGGAATAATGCTGAATTCAAAGGTTTATTTCTATAAGTATAAGATAAGAAAAACAAATCGAATCAAATTCATGGATTTACAACGACCTCGGTTGTGACTCCATAGATAAAAATGGAAAATTTCTCTCTTCGAGACCATTGAAAAAGGGCATTGAACGAGAAAGAAATCGTCCACAGATATAAAACTATCATATGCCTTGGAAAGTGATATGAGGTGCTCGGAAATGGTTGAAGTAATTGAATAGGAGGATCACTATGACTATAGCCCTTGGTAGAGTTCCTAAAGAAGAAAATGATCTATTTGATACTATGGATGACTGGTTACGAAGGGACCGTTTCGTTTTTGTAGGATGGTCTGGCCTATTGCTCTTTCCTTGTGCTTATTTCGCTTTAGGGGGTTGGTTTACAGGGACAACTTTTGTAACTTCTTGGTATACCCATGGATTGGCAAGTTCCTATTTGGAAGGTTGTAATTTCTTAACCGCAGCAGTTTCTACCCCTGCCAATAGTTTAGCACACTCTTTGTTGCTACTATGGGGGCCAGAAGCACAAGGAGATTTTACTCGTTGGTGTCAATTAGGCGGTCTATGGACTTTTGTAGCTCTCCACGGGGCTTTTGCACTAATAGGTTTCATGTTACGCCAATTTGAACTTGCTCGGTCTGTTCAATTGCGGCCTTATAATGCAATCTCATTCTCTGGTCCAATTGCTGTTTTTGTTTCGGTATTCCTTATTTATCCACTGGGGCAATCTGGTTGGTTCTTTGCGCCGAGTTTTGGCGTAGCAGCGATATTTCGATTCATCCTTTTCTTCCAAGGATTTCATAATTGGACGTTGAACCCATTTCATATGATGGGAGTTGCCGGAGTATTAGGCGCGGCTCTGCTATGCGCTATTCATGGAGCAACCGTAGAAAACACTCTATTTGAGGACGGTGATGGTGCAAATACCTTCCGTGCTTTTAACCCAACTCAAGCTGAAGAAACTTATTCAATGGTCACTGCTAACCGCTTTTGGTCCCAAATCTTTGGTGTTGCTTTTTCCAATAAACGTTGGTTACATTTCTTTATGCTATTTGTACCCGTCACCGGTTTATGGATGAGTGCTATTGGCGTAGTTGGCTTGGCTCTGAACTTACGTGCCTATGACTTTGTTTCCCAGGAAATCCGTGCAGCGGAAGATCCTGAATTCGAGACTTTCTACACCAAAAATATTCTTTTAAACGAGGGTATTCGTGCGTGGATGGCAGCTCAGGATCAGCCTCATGAAAATCTTATATTCCCTGAGGAGGTTCTACCACGTGGAAACGCTCTTTAATGGAACTTTCGTTTTAGCTGGTCGTGACCAAGAAACCACCGGCTTTGCTTGGTGGGCTGGGAATGCCAGACTTATCAATTTGTCCGGTAAACTACTTGGAGCTCACGTAGCCCATGCCGGATTAATCGTATTCTGGGCCGGAGCAATGAACCTATTTGAAGTGGCCCATTTCGTACCAGAAAAGCCCATGTATGAACAAGGGTTGATTTTACTTCCACACTTAGCTACTCTAGGTTGGGGAGTAGGGCCAGGGGGGGAAGTTCTAGATACTTTTCCATACTTTGTATCTGGCGTACTTCACCTAATTTCCTCCGCAGTCTTAGGCTTCGGTGGCATTTATCACGCGCTTCTGGGACCCGAGACTCTTGAAGAATCTTTTCCATTCTTTGGTTATGTCTGGAAAGATAGAAATAAAATGACTACAATTTTGGGTATTCACTTAATTTTGTTAGGTCTAGGTGCTTTTCTTCTAGTACTCAAGGCTCTTTATTTTGGCGGTGTATATGATACCTGGGCCCCTGGGGGGGGAGATGTAAGAAAAATTACCAATTTGACCCTTAGTCCCAGTGTTATATTTGGTTATTTACTAAAATCTCCTTTTGGGGGAGAAGGGTGGATTGTTAGTGTAGATGATTTAGAAGATATAATTGGTGGACATGTATGGTTGGGTTTTATTTGTGTATTTGGGGGAATTTGGCATATTTTAACCAAACCCTTCGCATGGGCTCGCCGTGCATTTGTATGGTCTGGAGAAGCTTACTTGTCTTATAGTTTAGCTGCTTTATCTGTCTTTGGTTTTATCGCTTGTTGTTTTGTATGGTTCAATAATACAGCTTATCCGAGTGAGTTTTATGGACCCACCGGGCCAGAAGCTTCTCAAGCTCAAGCATTTACTTTTCTAGTTAGAGACCAGCGTCTTGGAGCTAATGTGGGATCCGCTCAAGGACCCACAGGTTTAGGGAAATATCTAATGCGTTCCCCAACTGGGGAGGTTATCTTTGGAGGGGAAACTATGCGTTTTTGGGACCTTCGTGCTCCATGGTTAGAACCTCTAAGGGGCCCCAACGGTTTGGACTTGAGTAGGTTGAAAAAAGACATACAACCTTGGCAAGAACGGCGCTCAGCAGAATATATGACCCACGCTCCTTTAGGCTCTTTAAATTCCGTGGGTGGCGTAGCGACCGAGATCAATGCAGTTAATTATGTCTCTCCTAGAAGTTGGTTATCAACTTCTCATTTTGTTCTAGGATTCTTCTTTTTTGTGGGCCATTTATGGCATGCAGGAAGAGCCCGAGCTGCTGCAGCAGGTTTTGAAAAGGGAATCGATCGTGATTTGGAACCTGTTCTTTACATGAACCCTCTTAACTAAGATTTTCTTATTTATACCTGTTCTACTTTTTTTCTGTTCTGGCTCGGTTATTCTATCTAGCCGAGCCATTCATTCCTTTTTATGAAAGAAAGATAAGGGACAGAATAAAAAAAAATGAAAGAAACAAACGTATTCAATAAGCAAAAGGAGAGAGAGGGATTCGAACCCTCGATAGTTCCTAGAACTATACCGGTTTTCAAGACCGGAGCTATCAACCACTCAGCCATCTCTCCACCGCCTAATCCTTATTTTACTCCTACAAATAGAACATAGCCATATAAAAAATAAAAATATTTATTAACCTCTAGAAAGATATCAGATACAAGTTCCTTTTCGATATATCTCTGTATACTGTATACACGGATACAGGATCCGCTATACCCGCTTGTGAAATAAAGACTAAATAACCTCCTCTCACCCCCATATCCAAATAAAAAAGAGGTTAAGTAATAAATTTTAATTAAAGAGAAGAATCAATGGATTCATGATTAAACCCCTCCTACTTCTTGTATTTTTTTACAATTTTGGTTAAGTGAGGGATCAAATATGTAGTCAACTTTATTTGATGGTAGCTTGGAGGATTAGAAATATGACTATTGCTTTCCAATTAGCTGTTTTTGCATTAATTGCGACTTCCTCAGTCTTAGTAATTAGTGTACCCCTTGTATTTGCTTCTCCTGATGGTTGGTCAAATAATAAAAATGTTGTATTTTCCGGTACATCATTATGGATTGGACTAGTCTTTCTCGTAGCTATTCTGAATTCTCTCATTTCTTAAATTAAATTTGGTTAATATTTAGTAACCCCATAAAAAAGAAATAATAAAGGCCATTTAAAAAATTCGAATAGTGAGACGTATTAAAACGCAATTTGCGTTCCGAATTGCTAGCTCTTCTCTTTCAGTATTATGAAATTCCCATTAGAATATTCATTGACAGATAATAAAAAAAGGAAAACTCTAATATCTAATATAATAGAATAGAAAATGAAATGAAACGGTCGACCCAGACATAGACGGTCGACCCAAGCGGATATACGCTATAAAATATATACCGTAGCGAGCGTAGTTCAATGGTAAAACATCTCCTTGCCAAGGAGAAGATACGGGTTCGATTCCCGCCGCTCGCCCGCTTAATTTATCAAAGTACTATGATAAAAAGTTTAGTCTAGTTAATTGTTTAACTACTTATATTAAATTAAGTATTAATTAAGTATTAGTCTAGTGCCGTATCCCTTACTATATTTACCCTTCCTTTGCATCCCCCTCAAAAAAAGAGGGCGCTCCGGAGGCAGAAATAGAACTAGCCAACAGAGCCCCAAAATTGGGTATTAACTGAGACAAACAACGGGCAAACTGTTTTTAAAAGGAAGGGAGAGGTAGACTGTCCCTTTCATTTCATTTTTATTTTCTGCAAGGTAGGGAGAAGCCTTGCGCCTTCTTTTTGTGAAGGCAAGTGGCTTCGCAAATTGCTCAATTTTGCCCTCTAGGGCCCGGAACTAATGAATAAAAAAGGGTTGGATACGCCCCTCTACCATATCTAGAGAAATAGAATACTCCTTTTATAGAGACTGCTAAGTGCGGAGACGGGAATCGAACCCGTGACCTCAAGGTTATGAGCCTCGTGAGCTACCAAACTGCTCTACTCCGCTCTGTAGTACCAGAAACTGGTGGACAAAAAAGGCTTGAATACAAGCCTTTAACATGTCTAGACAAATAGAATACTCCTTTTATACAGAATGGAGCGGGTAGCGGGAATCGAACCCGCATCGTTAGCTTGGAAGGCTAGGGGTTATAGTCGACGTTGGTTGATTATTTTTAACGTCTCTAATTCAAAACCGAACATGAAATTTTGATTTCATTCGGCTCCTTTATGGATATTCTCACCACTTAACATCTATGTCAGCTTTTCTATTTGAATGGAACCAAAGCTCTCTGCTTTCTAGATGATCCTTATAGAGTAGGAGATAGAAATTCTATCTAAATCCATCTAATCTACTTACTTCGTTCCCTAATTTCATTCAAGAGATCCTGAGGAAAAGAATTGGGTTTCCACCGAGCTGAAACAATATGCGGATGGTTCTAGTAAACCAAAACTATCGTTTTTTAGCTATTTGGCTTCCTTATCCTTTAACAAAAGAAGATTTAGTTACGATTGGAAATCAACTTTTTTGTATCTTCATCCATAGATCCTTTACTCATATTTTCAAAATTGGAATACTTAAATCCAATGCAAAATTATGCTTCGCGACTCTGTACTCATATCATAATCCAATTTTTATTTTGGATGCAATTTAAATTAGTTTTTGGGTACAAATCGCCAGAATGTATATTCTTCCTCAATATGCTATTGAGAGGAAAAGGATTTAATCCTTTATAAGAACTAAAGTTTTCATCGGAATATAAAAAAAAACTTAAGGATGCCTTAAGTATATCATTTCAAATTCAGTTATTAATAGAACGAATCACACTTTTACCACTAAACTATACCCGCTACATTGTATATTATGGTATAAATGGTACCCTTTGTCAAGGATAGCCATTTGACAAGGAGGCTAATTCCCCCTTATTGAATCAGATGGAGAAGGTTCATGACACTGAGCCATTGGTACTTCTACTTCGATCGCGCGCCTTTACTTTAGGATTTAGATAGCCCCTCTCCCTCTGGTCTGTAAAATAAATCTCTTCTTACCCTGCTAATAGCGCCTGAACCAAATGTATTTATTTTGATTAGGATCCTATCCTATTCTACGGTTACGACTACAATAATCATTATTTACTTTGCGAGGACGTAAGTGTGCCAGACTGCTAAATTGTTTTATTATTCCTACAATATAAACTAGGGGATATAGGGGGTAACACTGTCCCTATAAATTCCTTTTTTCCTTTTCTTTTTTGTCCAGAATTGAACAAAAAAGAAATTATAGAAGATGTTTTCTTCCCCCATTAAGTCCGAGCCATAGAGTAAGAGTGAGATGAGTTTTCCAAATTCATCATAGACTTTCCCTATGGCTTGATAGAAGTAAGAAGCAAAGAGTTGTAACTTAAAGAGTCGTAACTTAAAGAAAAAAACGGACAGGGCTGACAGATTTACCTGATGTAAAGAAGATCCTAAAAGTCTATGATTAGTCGACTCTCTCCATTTAACACTTTCCTCTCTCTCCTTTTTTCCACTGACTCAATGCTAGTTTATTAGATTCTTGTTTAAAAGAATCAAAAAAGTTCAATAGAACTAAGAACACATAAAAAATAGCATAGAGGATCAAGGCCATTACCAAAAGTTCCTCCCAAGGATCCTATCCTATTGGGTATCTGTTCCCTGCCTTTTCCCGCTAGGATTGGAAATCTTATATTTTCCATATACCATTGAATCCTTGGGGTTCCAGAATCCGCCTATTTTACTAGCCTTCGGAAACGGAAAACCATGAACCAAGAAGAGTTGGGTATGTTTTTTTTTCTTAATTTTATTTTGAGCTCTCAAGATATCAATACATATACAATCTATACATAATGTCTCTCTCTATATCTCTATATATTATATATATATAATATGTACATTATGCAGTAGACCCATAATGGGAAATCAAAGTGGCAAATTTTTGAATTAAATAAAAAGCCCTTTTAACTCAGTGGTAGAGTAATGCCATGGTAAGGCATAAGTCATCGGTTCAAATCCGATAAAGGGCTTTTTAAATTAGTGGTAGAGTAATCTCGTGCTAAGACGTAAGTCATTGGTTCGAATCTGATAGAGTACTTTTCTACTAAATTGATTCGCTTTTTTCTTTGTTTTTGAAGCTTTCTCTTTAGAGAATTTTATGACTTAGTGCGGGATGAATGCATTTTTGGTCTGAACACTAAATGAAGCACGGAATGGAAATAAAAAAAAAATTGGACTCTTTTTCATCTTATCTTAGATCAATAAAATAACTACCTGTACTGAACTAATCTAGAATCCCTTTTAGTAATCCATTCTTATTCTATACATTTAAAATGAATTTCCCTAAAAGGTAGAGGATGATCCATGAATTAATCTAACCATCAACTAAAAAAATCCTAGATGAAAACATAGCAGAAAAGTTAGAAAAACTCTTTGCTTTGGATCTAGTTATACTTTTCGAGTATATTGACAATTCAAAAAAACTGCTCATACTATGATTATAGTATAATCACGAGCGGTTGTATATGGCCCTATCGTCTAGTGATGCCCCTATCGTCTAGTGGTTCAGGACATCTCTCTTTCAAGGAGGCAGCGGGGATTCGACTTCCCCTGGGGGTAGGGAGTATTATGAAAGGAGGTTAATCATAGATTAGCAAAAACCCTAGAATAAATTCTTCCTGGGTCGATGCCCGAGTGGTTAATGGGGACGGACTGTAAATTCGTTGACAATGTCTACGCTGGTTCAAATCCAGCTCGGCCCAAAAATCTAGGGCTTCGTGAATATGAACTAAATCCTTTTGTTTTTCTCCCATAAAATAAAATGTCTGATCTATAGAAATAAAAGAGAAATAAAAAAGGGGATTTTTTTTTCTAATCCATATCTCTCTCATTCCTTTCTTACAAACAAAAGAGTTTTTCTTGTTGAAGGGTGGATTATTATCCATTTTTAGTGATAAAAAATCACGACATACTAGTTATGTCACTCTCACTATACCCACGTATAATATAATATTAATATGTGGGTATGTAGTATATGATTCGTCTATTTCTTAGAGTACGACAGACGAATCGAATCTTCTTATGGTTCTATTTAAGAATGGGTATGCCATACACCCCGCGGGGATTGTAGTTCAATTGGTCAGAGCACCGCCCTGTCAAGGCGGAAGCTGCGGGTTCGAGCCCCGTCAGTCCCGAACTAGGGTTCAATGAATGGAGAAATTCATATTTCCTTTTTCCATGAAAAAAAAGGGGCAGGGAGCAAGATCAAATACCCATAGGGCACCCTTACTTCACTTTTTTATTTTGCATCTCTCATTAAAGAGGGAGGGAAGGAGTATAGGAATTTTTTTCACTACTCCCGATCGATAAAGATAAAGAAAGACACACATACGATATGTGGATTAGTAGAATTTTAGGATATTACTCTATCTTTCTTTATGATGATACCATCCTCATCTTAATTTCCTATTCCACTGTTATGGAATAGAGTACCGGTATTTTACCGGAATCCATACATAAATTGTATTCCCTTTTTATTTCAGACCTCTTTTCCCCATCTCACTTCTACTGCTTATTTGGATGTCTATGTGACCCATAGAAAGTTGCTCATATAATACATACATAATTGTATGTATAACTATAAGAAAAAGGAAGAGAAATTGTATAAGATTAAGAAAGCTCGTGGGTTAGAGATATAGAAAAGAAAAAGTAGAAAAAAAAGGATTAAAAAAGAGGGAATTCCTAATCCAATCAAAAAACCCATTTTGGTCTTAGTATGGATATAGGATCTTCCTATGTTATACTATATAACTCTCATCCATGAATTGATTTGATAGATCCGATATTCATAATATTGAATTGATTCAGTATTATCAGAATGCAAGCCCTACCCTTGAATTTACAAGATACCCCTTTTTCCTCTCCATGGGATTACATCCCGAGTTATTGTGAAAATAAAAAATAAAGAGGTTATGGAAGTCAATATTCTCGCATTTATTGCTACTGCACTGTTCATTCTAATTCCTACTTCTTTTTTACTTATTATTTATGTAAAAACAGTCAGCCAAAATAATTAAGTGGAATTCCAATTAATCATTGAAGAAATGAAAAAGGGATTAAATAAAAAAAATCCAAGTCTTAAATGAAAGGATCTGGTTGGAATCTTAAAGTGTGGTAGAAAGAACTACATATAGTTTTTTCTACGACACTTTAGAGTCTTTCTATTATATTATCTTTGAATCTACATAGAATAGATTAGTAGATTGAAATAGTTAAGTAGTCTAATTCAATTTCTTTTTTCATTGCATCCACTTAATTTCAATCAGGTCAAAATAAAAAAATCGAAGACAATTCTTGACCAAAGAATCCATGGAAGGAAAGAAAAATAATATAAGAATAGACTATAGTAAAAAGTAAAAGGAAAAAACCAGCGAATCTTTCATGCTTAAATATCCCGCGAGATGCTTCAAAAGAGAATAAAAATTATTCTAAGAATAAAGAAAGAGTATAAAACAAATGGAAAATGTGTGATATGCCGTGAATAGTTCCGTGGAAGAAAGTCTAATTTTCTTATGTATAGAACTTTTTTTAACCATTAGTCATTTCTAGTAGAAATTCTTAATTGGTATAATGGCTCTTTCTTACAATACAAGAGTTTCTTACAGGAGTGAAACAAAACTAAAGAAAAAGATTAAAGAATAACGTTTGACAAAATAATTAATGCAAAACGATCAATTAAAAAAAGAATTGATACAACAATTTGATTACTTAATCAATTAGTAGTATCGTATCCCTAGAGTCCACTCCTTCCCCATACTACTAGTGAAAGAGAAAATGTAAAGACTACCATTAAAGCAGCCCAAGCGAGACTTACTATATCCATCTAAATTATGTCTCCTATTTCTATGAAGGGATTATTCTACTATTGATCAATAATCATAGTGGAATCAAGGGTACAGAGTCAAAAAGGGCTTCTGCCCTAAGGCCATGGATCAATCAGTTCAAGGAATTTACTCCTAACAAATTCTTATAGGAATTCTTGTAGAATTAGAGAGCATTAAAAATACGATACTATAAAGCCCTTTTTTCCTTACCTTAAAAAAGAAAGAGTACGGGAATGATGTCCTGAATAGAAGAAGCGGGAATAGGAAGATTTTTTATTCCTTTTGTTACTCTAGTGTATGTAGGTCACATAAGATGTACGATAAAAAAATGTATGATAATTAGGAAGTCTTGATATTCTTTCGTGGAGTCCCTTCTGGAATCTTAGATTGAAAAAGAGAAGAATGCCCCTTAGGGACCTTTCTTTGGATACCAAGATTTCTGACATCTTATCCTCGTATTTAAAAATTCTCAAATCGAATCAATTAAGAACCAATTCAAATTCATATAATAAAAGAATAAGGAAACACTACCTCACCCCTATTGATAACCATTTTGGCCACTACCGCCAAAACAAACCCTAACCCTAGTTTAAGGATAGAACTATGGTATGGTTTCTCTAAACCCAGTATCGGCAGGCTTAGTTACTCTCTTGCCCGAACTTATGCGAAGTAAAAATTGATTGAATTCGATCAGTACTAGAAAACCTAAGTATTTTATTGATCAGGCGGCACCCAGATTTGAACTGGGGATAAAGGATTTGCAGTCCCCTGCCTTACCGCTTGGCCATGCCGCCAAAAAATCCGATCGAAAATCTAGAAAACAGCAAGTATTCATCCACGTTTTCTTACGAAAAGCCCCTTTCTTTTATTTTGAATATAATTAAACTTACTTTTTTCCAATCTTTTTCAAAAAAGATACTCCTGCTTTTTTTGATCCAGTTTCGATTATTCTCCTCGATAGATTCTATCTTAAAACATACATTGCTAACACAATAAAACTTCCCATTTCTTTCTATTGAGATGAAAAAGAAGAAAAGTGGATTTCTAGTCACAGGCTGCAAAATTCAGAACAAATTGGAACCATTAACTAGAATTCTCTTTCTTTTTTGAATTGCAGTAGTGAACTACTCTTAAATCGGTATTATCTCCCCCCCTTCAATTTCAATGGCATAATAAAATATTATGGCTTTATGCTTAATCCGTGTATAGGTGAACTTTAGGTCCGAGCAGCATTATTATCCAAAGATCCCCTTTATGTACATATCTCTATGGGGAATCGTGCTTTAATTTTTCAAAGTATTAAATTAAATATCTTGAATAAAAAAAGGAAATTTGCTCTGATATTAGAGTATAACCTGACTATCTTGGCCTACCCAAGTGAAATTACGATAAAAGAAAAGCATGGATATGGGGAGAGGTGGATAATTAGATTGGCATGTACTTAAAAAAGGGACTTACTTTATTTTAGAATTCCACAATGAAATACTTAATTTTCTAGCAATTATACTACTCCGATCCGAAATAAAAAAGAACCCTCAAATTATTTTTAGAAATTAAAGTAAGCACGCTATTCTAAATCGAAGTAAAGTAAAACTTTCTAGTGTATTATATTACGGCTTTATTACATTCATAGAAAGGGGATAAAATGAGAAATCTTTGCCATTCAATCTGATTAGAATATTATAAAGTATAAGTGGCATAATTTTTTTTGTAGGAATATTTTAGCAATTCATTTTCATTTCATTTGTACCCCTGGTAAACTAGAATTTTCGTCGAAATGGTCTCTATTCATATGTATGAAATACATATATGAAATACGTATGTGGAGTTCCCTAGAATTTCATGTGATTCAGTAAACAGAATATAGATTCCATGATTGCTAGATCAATCCGTAGGGATTGATGAAGAGTGAGCTGATAATGGAATTTTTCTTTGATAAACAGGAAACTTAAGATTAAGATGCTCCGGAATGGAAACGAGGGAATGTCCACAATACCCGGATTTAGTCAGATCCAATTCGAGGGATTTTTTAGGTTCATTAATCAAGCCTTGGCAGAAGAACTTGACAAGTTTCCAACAATTAAAGATCCAGATCACGAAATTGCATTTCAATTATTTGCGAAAGGATATCAATTGCTAGAACCCTCGATAAAAGAAAGAGATGCTGTGTATGAATCACTCACCTATTCTTCCGAATTATATGTATCTGCGAGATTAATTTTTGGTTTCGATGTGCAAAAGCAAACCATTTCTATCGGAAACATTCCTATAATGAATTCCTTAGGAACCTTTATTATAAATGGAATATACCGAATTGTGATCAATCAAATATTGCTAAGTCCTGGTATTTACTACCGCTCGGAATTAGATCATAAGGGAATTTCTATCTACACCGGGACTATAATATCAGATTGGGGAGGGAGATCGGAATTAGCAATTGATAAAAAAGAAAGGATATGGGCTCGCGTGAGTAGAAAACAAAAGATATCTATTCTAGTTCTATCATCAGCTATGGGTTCGAATCTAAGAGAAATTCTAGATAATGTTTCCTACCCTGAAATTTTCTTGTCTTTCCCGAATGCTAAGGAGAAGAAGAGGATTGAGTCAAAAGAAAAAGCTATTTTGGAGTTTTATCAACAATTTGCTTGTGTAGGTGGGGACCTGGTATTTTCGGAGTCCTTATGCGAGGAATTACAAAAGAAATTTTTTCAACAAAAATGTGAATTAGGAAGGATTGGTCGACGAAATATGAATCGGAGACTTAATCTTGATATACCTCAGAACAATACATTCTTGTTACCACGAGATGTATTGGCCGCTACGGATCATTTGATTGGAATGAAATTTGGAACGGGTATACTTGACGATGACGATATGAATCACTTGAAAAATAAACGTATTCGTTCGGTTGCGGATCTGTTACAAGATCAATTCGGATTGGCTCTTGGTCGTTTACAACATGCAGTTCAAAAAACTATTCGTAGAGTATTCATACGTCAATCGAAACCGACTCCCCAAACTTTGGTAACTCCAACTTCAACTTCAATTTTATTAATAACTACTTATGAGACCTTTTTTGGCACATACCCATTATCTCAAGTTTTTGATCAAACGAATCCATTGACACAAACTGTTCATGGGCGAAAAGTGAGTTGTTTAGGTCCTGGAGGGTTGACGGGGAGAACCGCAAGTTTTCGGAGCCGAGATATTCATCCGAGTCACTATGGGCGTATTTGTCCAATTGACACGTCTGAAGGAATCAATGTTGGACTTACTGGATCCTTAGCAATTCATGCGAGAATTGATCACTTGTGGGGATCTATAGAGAGTCCGTTTTATGAAATATCTGCTGAGAAAGCAAAAGAAAAAAAAGAGAGACAGGTGGTTTATCTATCACCAAATAGAGATGAGTATTATATGATAGCAGCAGGAAATTCTTTGTCCTTGAATCAAGGTATTCAGGAAGAACAGGTTGTTCCAGCTAGATACCGCCAAGAATTCTTGACTATTGCATGGGAACAGATTCATGTTAGAAGTATTTTTCCTTTCCAATATTTTTCTATTGGGGGTTCTCTCATTCCTTTTATTGAGCACAATGATGCGAATCGGGCTTTAATGAGTTCTAATATGCAGCGCCAAGCAGTTCCACTTTCTCGGTCCGAGAAATGCATTGTTGGAACTGGATTGGAACGCCAAACAGCTCTAGATTCGAGGGTTTCCGTTATAGCCGAACGCGAGGGAAAGATCATTTCTACTGATAGTCATAAGATACTTTTATCAAGTAGTGGGAAGACTATAAGTATTCCTTTAGTTAACCACCGTCGCTCTAACAAAAATACTTGTATGCACCAAAAACCTCGGGTTCCACGGGGTAAATCCATTAAAAAAGGACAAATTTTAGCAGAAGGAGCTGCTACAGTTGGGGGGGAACTTGCTTTAGGAAAAAACGTATTAGTAGCTTATATGCCATGGGAAGGTTACAATTTTGAAGACGCAGTACTAATTAGCGAACGTTTGGTATATGAGGATATTTATACCTCTTTTCACATCCGGAAATATGAAATTCAGACGGATACGACAAGCCAGGGCTCCGCTGAAAAAATCACTAAAGAAATACCACATCTAGAAGAACATTTACTCCGCAATTTGGACAAAAATGGAGTTGTTAGGTTGGGATCCTGGGTAGAAACTGGTGATATTTTAGTAGGTAAATTAACGCCTCAGATAGCGAGCGAATCATCATATATCGCAGAAGCTGGATTATTACGGGCCATATTCGGCCTTGAGGTTTCCACTTCAAAAGAAACTTCTCTGAAATTACCTATAGGTGGAAGAGGGCGCGTTATCGATGTGAAATGGATCCAAAGGGACCCCCTCGACATAATGGTTCGTGTATATATTTTACAGAAACGTGAAATCAAAGTTGGGGATAAAGTAGCCGGAAGACATGGGAATAAAGGGATCATTTCCAAAATTTTGCCTAGGCAAGATATGCCCTATTTGCAAGATGGAACACCCGTTGATATGGTCTTCAATCCCTTAGGAGTACCCTCCCGAATGAATGTGGGACAAATATTTGAAAGCTCGCTCGGATTAGCGGGGGATCTGCTAAAGAAACATTATAGAATAGCACCCTTTGATGAGAGATATGAGCAAGAGGCTTCAAGAAAACTTGTGTTTTCAGAATTATATGAAGCCAGTAAAGAAACAAAAAATCCATGGGTATTTGAACCCGAGTACCCGGGAAAAAGCAGAATATTTGATGGAAGAACAGGCGACCCCTTTGAGCAACCTGTTCTAATAGGGAAGTCCTATATCTTAAAATTAATTCATCAAGTTGATGAGAAAATTCATGGGCGTTCTACTGGGCCCTACTCACTTGTTACACAACAACCGGTTAGAGGAAGAGCCAAGCAAGGGGGACAACGAGTAGGAGAAATGGAAGTTTGGGCTTTAGAAGGATTTGGTGTTGCTCATATTTTACAAGAGATACTTACTTATAAATCTGACCATCTTATAGCTCGCCAAGAAATACTTAATGCTACGATCTGGGGAAAAAGAATACCTAATCATGAGGATCCTCCAGAATCTTTTCGAGTGCTCGTTCGAGAACTACGATCTTTGGCTCTAGAACTGAATCATTTCCTTGTATCTGAAAAGAACTTCCAGGTTAATAGGGAGGAAGTTTGATCGGAATAAATATAAATTCTTTTCTTATTTCTATTTTATGATTGACCAATATAAACATCAACAACTTCAAATTGGACTCGTTTCCCCTCAACAAATAAAGGCTTGGGCTAACAAAAACCTACCTAATGGAGAAGCCGTTGGCGAAGTCACAAGGCCCTCTACTTTTCATTATAAAACCGATAAACCAGAAAAAGATGGATTGTTTTGCGAAAGAATCTTTGGACCCATAAAAAGCGGGATTTGCGGTTGTGGCAATTCTCGAGCGAGCGGAGCTGAAAACGAAGACGAAAGATTTTGCCAAAAATGCGGGGTAGAATTTGTGGATTCTCGGATACGAAGATATCAAATGGGATACATCAAACTCGCATGTCCCGTGACTCATGTGTGGTATTTGAAAGGTCTTCCTAGTTATATCGCGAATCTTTTAGATAAACCTCTTAAGAAGTTGGAGGGCCTAGTATACGGCGATTTCTCTTTTGCTAGGCCCAGCACTAAAAAACCCACTTTTTTACGATTACGAGGTTTATTCGAAGAGGAAATTGCATCCTGTAACCACAGCATTTCTCCCTTTTTTTCTACCCCAGGCTTTGCAACATTTCGAAATCGGGAAATTGCGACAGGAGCAGGTGCTATTAGAGAACAATTAGCAGATTTGGATTTGCGAATTATTATAGAGAATTCTTTGGTCGAATGGAAGGAATTAGAAGACGAGGGGTATAGTGGAGATGAGTGGGAAGATAGAAAAAGACGAATAAGAAAAGTTTTTTTGATTAGACGCATGCAATTGGCGAAACATTTTATTCAAACAAATGTAGAACCAGAATGGATGGTTTTGTGCTTATTACCGGTTCTTCCTCCCGAATTGAGACCTATTGTTTATAGGTCTGGAGATAAAGTAGTGACTTCAGACATTAATGAACTTTATAAGAGAGTTATCCGTCGGAACAACAATCTTGCCTATCTATTAAAAAGAAGTGAATTAGCGCCAGCAGATTTAGTAATGTGCCAGGAAAAATTGGTACAAGAAGCCGTGGATACACTTCTTGATAGTGGGTCCCGCGGGCAACCGACGAGGGATGGTCACAATAAAGTATACAAATCACTTTCAGATGTAATTGAAGGTAAAGAGGGAAGGTTTCGCGAGACTCTGCTTGGGAAACGGGTCGATTACTCGGGGCGTTCTGTCATTGTTGTGGGTCCTTCGCTTTCATTACATCAATGTGGATTACCTCTAGAGATAGCAATAAAGCTTTTTCAGCTATTTGTAATTCGCGATTTAATCACGAAACGCGCCACTTCTAATGTCAGGATTGCTAAAAGGAAAATTTGGGAAAAGGAACCCATTGTATGGGAAATACTTCAAGAAGTTATGCGGGGACATCCTGTACTGTTAAATAGAGCACCTACTCTGCATAGATTAGGCATACAGGCCTTTCAACCCACTTTAGTAGAGGGGCGTACTATTTCTTTACACCCATTAGTGTGTAAGGGTTTCAATGCAGACTTTGATGGAGATCAAATGGCTGTTCATCTACCTTTATCCTTGGAAGCTCAGGCGGAAGCCCGTTTACTTATGTTTTCTCATATGAATCTCTTATCTCCTGCTATTGGGGATCCTATTTGCGTACCAACCCAAGACATGCTTATCGGGCTTTATGTATTAACAATTGGAAAGCGTCGAGGTATTTGTGCAAATAGATATAATAGTTTCAGAAACTATCCAAATTTAAAAGTCAATTACAATAATAATAATTCTAAGTATAGGAAAGATAAAGAACCCCATTTTTCTAGTTCTTATGATGCACTGGGAGCTTATAGACAAAAACTAATCAGTTTAGATAGTCCCTTGTGGCTACGATGGAACCTGGATCAACGCGTCATTGGGTCAAGAGAAGTTCCGATTGAAATTCAATATGAATCTTTGGGGACTTATCATGAGATTTATGCTCACTATCTAATAATGGGAAATAGAAAAAAAGAAATTCGTTCGATATACATTCGAACCACTCTTGGTCATATTTCTTTTTATAGAGAAATAGAGGAAGCCGTACAAGGATTTAGTCAGGCCTATTCATACACTACCTAAACAAGAAAGTTAGATTCGGCGATGCCCCTCCCCTTTGCTTTCGGGGGGCATTCCGATTTCCCTAGTATCATCATTATTTGCCACGCGAATCCAGATTGAGATTGAGGCAATTAAGTTAATTAAATTTTCGAATCACTGACTCAGGCCCATTGTCGAATCCTACTCAGCAATTGTCGAATCCTACTCAGCCGAAAAGGGGGTACTTATGTATGGCGGAACGGGCCAATCTGGTCTTTCATAATAAAGAGATAGACGGAACTGGTATGAAACGACTTATTAGCAGATTAATAGATCATTTTGGAATGGGATATACATCCCATATACTGGATCAACTAAAGACTCTGGGCTTCTATCAAGCCACTACTACATCGATTTCGTTAGGAATCGAGGATCTTTTAACAATACCCTCTAAGGGATGGTTAGTCCAAGACGCGGAACAACAGAGTTTTCTTTTGGAGAAACACTATTATTATGGGGCTGTACACGCGGTAGAAAAATTACGCCAATCTGTTGAGATATGGTATGCGACAAGTGAATATTTGAAACAAGAAATGAATTCAAATTTTCGGATAACGGATCCTTCTAATCCAGTCTATCTAATGTCTTTTTCAGGAGCCAGAGGAAATGCATCTCAAGTACACCAATTAGTAGGTATGAGAGGATTAATGTCGGACCCTCAAGGACAAATGATTGATTTACCTATTCAAAGCAATTTACGCGAGGGACTTTCTTTGACAGAATATATAATTTCCTGCTATGGAGCCCGCAAAGGGGTTGTAGATACTGCTGTACGAACAGCAGATGCTGGATATCTTACACGTAGACTTGTTGAAGTAGTTCAACATATTATTGTGCGTAGAAGAGATTGTGGTACTATCCGAGGTATTTCTGTAAGTCCTCAAAATGGGATGACGGAAAAACTTTTTGTCCAAACACTAATTGGTCGTGTATTAGCAGACGATATATATATCGGTTCACGATGCATTGCCGCGCGAAATCAAGATATTGGAATTGGATTAGTCAATCGATTCATAACTGCCTTTCGAGCACAACCATTTCGAGCACAACCAATATATATTAGAACCCCCTTTACTTGCCGAAGCACTTCTTGGATCTGTCAATTATGCTATGGCCGGAGTCCTACTCATAGTGATCTGGTGGAATTGGGAGAAGCCGTAGGTATTATTGCGGGTCAATCAATTGGGGAGCCAGGGACTCAACTAACATTAAGAACTTTTCATACTGGCGGAGTATTCACAGGGGGTACTGCCGACCTTGTACGATCCCCTTCGAATGGAAAAATCCAATTCAATGAGAATTTGGTTCACCCCACACGTACCCGTCATGGACAGCCTGCTTTTCTATGTTATATAGACTTGCATGTAACTATTCAGAGTCAAGATATTCTATATAGTGTGAATATTCCCTCAAAAAGCTTGATTCTAGTGCAAAATGATCAATATGTAAAATCTGAACAAGTAATTGCGGAGATTCGTGCCGGAACGTCCACTTTACATTTTAAAGAAAGGGTACAAAAGCATATTTATTCTGAATCAGACGGCGAAATGCACTGGAGTACTGATGTTTACCATGCGCCCGAATATCAATATGGTAATCTTCGTCGATTACCAAAAACAAGCCATTTATGGATATTATCCGTAAGTATGTGCAGATCCAGTATAGCGTCTTTTTCACTCCACAAGGATCAAGATCAAATGAATACTTATGGTAAAAAAGATAGGGAAATTCTTGATTATTCAACGTCGGATCGAATCATGTCCAATGGCCATTGGAATTTGATCTATCCTTCTATTTTTCAAGATAATTCAGATTTGTTGGCGAAAAAGCGAAGAAATAGGTTCGTCATTCCATTACAATATCATCAAGAACAAGAGAAAGAACTAATATCCTGTTTTGGGATTTCGATTGAAATCCCCTTTATGGGTGTTTTACGTAGAAATACTATTTTTGCTTATTTTGACGATCCCCGATACAGAAAAGATAAAAAGGGTTCAGGAATTGTTAAATTTAGATATAGGACCCTAGAAGAAGAATATAGGACTCGAGCGGAAGACTCAGAAGAGGAATATGAGACCCTAGAACACGAATACAGGACCCGAGAGGACGAATATGAAACCCTAGAAGAATCTAAATATGGAATCCTAGAAGACGAATACGAATATGAAACCCTAGAAAACGAATATGGGAGCCCAGAAAACAAATATGGGAACCCAGAGAACGAATATAGGACTTTAGAGAAAGACTCAGAAGAGGAATATGGGAACCCAGAGAGCAAATATAGGACCCAAGAGGACGAATATGGAACTTTAGAAGAAGACTCAGAAGACGAATATGGCAGCCCCGGGGAAAGCGGCGAGGAAAAATATGGTACTTTAGAGGAAGACTCAGAAGAAGACTCAGAGGACGAATACGAGAGCCCAGAGGAAGATTCCATCTTAAAAAAAGAGGGTTTGATTGAGCATCGAGGAACAAAAGAATTTAGTCTAAAATACCAAAAAGAAGTAGATCGGTTTTTTTTCATTCTTCAAGAACTTCATATCTTGCCGAGATCTTCATCCCTAAAGATACTTGACAATAGTATTATTGGAGTGGATACACAACTCACAAAAAATACAAGAAGTGGACTAGGCGGACTGGTCCGAGTGAAGAGAAAAAAAAGCCATACGGAACTCAAAATATTTTCCGGAGATATTCATTTTCCTGAAGAGGCAGATAAGATATTAGGTGGGTGTTTGATACCGCCAGAAAGACAAAAAAAAGATTCTAAGGAATCAAAAAAAAAGAAAAATTGGGTCTATGTTCAACGGAAAAAAATTCTCAAGAGCAAGGAAAAGTATTTTGTTTCCGTTCGCCCTACAGTGGCATATGAAATGGACGAAGGAAGAAATTTAGCAACACTTTTCCCGCAGGATCTCTTGCAAGAAGAAAATAATCTCCAAATTCGACTTGTCAATTTTATTTATCATGAAAATAGCAAGTTAACTCAAAGAATTTATCACACAAATAGTCAATTTGTTAGAACTTGCTTAGTAGTGAATTGGGAACAAGAAGAAAAAGAAAAGGCTGGTGCTTCCCTTGTTGAGGTAAGAGCAAATGATCTTATTCGCGATTTCCTAAGAATTGAGTTAGTCAAGTCCACTATTTCGTATACACGAAAAAGGTATGATAGGACAAGTGGAGGACCGACTCCCCATAATAGGTTAGATCGCGCCAATAGCAATTCTTTTTATTCCAAGGCGAAGATTGAATCACTTAGCCAACATCAAGAAGCTATTGGCACTTTGTTGAATCGAAATAAAGAATACCAATCTTTGATGATTTTGTCGGCATCCAACTGTTCTCGAATTGGTTTATTCAAGAATTCAAAACATCCCAATGCGATAAAAGAATGGAATCCTAGAATTCCTATTCTAGAAATTTTTGGGCCCTTAGGGGCTATTGTAGCTAGTATATCGCATTTTTCTTCATCTTACTATTTACTAACGCATAATAAAATCCTGCTAAAAAAATATTTGTTCGTTGACAATTTGAAACAAACCTTCCAAGTACTTCAAGAACTTAAATACTCTTTAATAGATGAAAATAAAAGGATTTCCAATTTCGATAGTAACATAATGTTGGATCCATTCCTTTTGAATTGTCACTTTGTCCATCATGATTCTTGGGAAGAGACATTGGCAATAATTCACCTTGGACAATTTATTTGTGAAAATGTATGTCTATTTAAATCGCACATAAAAAAATCTGGTCAAATTTTCAGTGTAAATATGGATTCCTTTGTTATAAGAGCAGCTAAACCTTATTTGGCCACTACAGGAGCAACTGTTAATGGTCATTATGGAGAAATCCTTTACAAGGGAGATAGGTTAGTTACGTTTATATATGAAAAATCGAGATCTAGTGACATAACGCAAGGTCTTCCAAAAGTGGAACAAATCTTTGAAGCGCGTTCAATTGATTCATTATCCCCCAATCTCGAAAGGAGAATTGAGGATTGGAATGAGCGTATACCAAGAATTCTTGGGGTCCCTTGGGGATTCTTGATTGGAGCTGAGCTAACCATAGCCCAAAGTCGTATTTCTTTGGTTAATAAAATCCAAAAGGTTTATCGATCCCAAGGGGTACAGATCCATAATAGACATATAGAGATTATTATACGCCAAGTAACATCAAAAGTGCGGGTTTCCGAAGATGGAATGTCTAATGTTTTTTCGCCTGGGGAATTAATCGGACTATTGCGAGCGGAACGAGCAGGGCGAGCTTTGGATGAATCGATCTATTATCGGGCAATCTTATTGGGAATAACAAGGGCTTCCCTGAATACCCAAAGTTTCATATCTGAAGCAAGTTTTCAAGAAACTGCTCGAGTTTTAGCAAAAGCTGCCCTACGAGGTCGCATTGATTGGTTGAAAGGCTTGAAAGAAAACGTAGTTCTGGGGGGGATTATACCTGTTGGTACCGGATTCCAAAAATTTGTGCATCGTTCCCCACAAGACAAGAACCTTTATTTCGAAATAAAAAAAAAAAATCTATTCGCGTCGGAAATGAGAGATTTTTTGTTTCTCCATACAGAATTAGTTTCTTCAGATTCTGACGTAACAAACAATTTTTATGAGACATAAAAACCCCCATTTAACATTTAACCCTAAGGATACATAAAACATATTTTTTACTTTACTAGACTTTTGAACTTAGAACACTAACAGGTTAAATTTTAGATTTTTAAGATTTTTATTTTAATAAGTAAAACAAGTCAGTTAATTCATTAAATTAAGGTTTTGTTTATACCATGTATCAATGTATCAATGGCCAACTCTTAGTACAAGGTTCTCTCAGAACAATTATTATTTTATTTATTTCAAGCTATTTCGGATCTTTCTTAATCTTCAAAAAGAAATAAATTCCGTAATGGAATGTTAGGATGAAAAAAAAAGGAAGTGTGGAAAAAATGACAAGAAGATATTGGAACATTAATTTGAAAGAGATGATAGAAGCAGGAGTTCATTTTGGTCATGGTATTAAGAAATGGAATCCTAAAATGGCCCCTTACATTTCGGCAAAGCGTAAAGGTACTCATATTATAAATCTCGCTAGAACGGCCCGTTTTTTATCAGAAGCTTGTGATTTAGTTTTTGATGCAGCAAGTCAGGGAAAAAGTTTCTTAATTGTTGGTACCAAAAAAAGAGCAACAGATTTAGTAGCATCAGCTGCAATAAGGGCTCGTTGTCATTATGTTAATAAAAAGTGGTTCAGTGGTATGTTAACGAATTGGTCGATTACGAAAACTAGACTTTCTCAATTTAGAGACTTAAGAGCGGAAGAAAAAATGGGAAAATTCCACCATCTCCCAAAAAGAGATGTGGCAATCTTGAAGAGAAAATTATCTACCTTACAAAGGTATCTCGGCGGGATCAAATATATGACGAGATTGCCAGACATTGTGATCGTCCTTGATCAGCAAAAAGAGTATATAGCTCTTCGGGAATGTGCCATTTTGGGAATTCCTACTATTTCTTTAGTCGATACAAATTGTGACCCGGATCTCGCGAATATATCGATTCCAGCCAACGATGACACTATGACTTCAATTCGATTGATTCTTAACAAATTAGTATTTTCAATTTGTGAGGGCCGTTCTCTCTATATAAGAAATCGTTGATTAAGAATATATAGTGAATTCTTGGACAACTGCGTAGATTTATGGAATGACTTACTATATCTTTTTTTGCATAGAATTTGTTTTGCATAGAAAAAAGAAGGGGAATATTGATATATATTAGAGGGTATTGATATATATTATGATCTGATGTGCTTTCTTGGTATCCTAAATATCAAATTAATAGTTCAAGTTGCTGAGTTGAGAAAGAGATGGTTGAATCAAAAGAATTCCTTTTTTGAAGTTCAATTTTTATCAGAGGACAATATGAATATTATACCTTGTTCCATTAAAACACTCAAGGGGTTATACGATATATCGGGTGTAGAAGTAGGCCAACACTTCTATTGGCAAATAGGAGGTTTTCAAATTCATGCCCAGGTACTCATCACTTCTTGGGTCGTAATTACTATCTTGCTAGGTTCAGTTGTCATAGCTGTTCGGAATCCACAAACCATCCCGACCGACGGGCAGAATTTTTTTGAATATGTCCTTGAGTTTATTCGAGACTTGAGCAAAACTCAGATTGGAGAAGAATATGGTCCCTGGGTTCCCTTTATTGGAACTATGTTCCTTTTTATTTTTGTTTCAAATTGGTCGGGTGCTCTTTTACCTTGGAAAATTATAGAGTTACCCCATGGGGAATTAGCAGCGCCCACGAATGATATAAATACTACTGTTGCTTTAGCTTTACTCACGTCAGCGGCATATTTTTATGCTGGTCTTAGCAAAAAAGGATTGAGCTATTTCGAGAAATATATTAAACCAACCCCAATCCTTTTACCAATTAACATCCTAGAAGATTTCACAAAACCATTATCGCTTAGCTTTCGACTTTTCGGGAATATATTGGCGGATGAATTAGTCGTTGTTGTTCTTGTTTCTTTAGTCCCCTTAGTAATCCCTATACCGGTCATGTTTCTTGGATTATTTACAAGCGGTATTCAAGCTCTTATTTTTGCAACATTAGCCGCAGCCTATATAGGTGAATCCATGGAGGGTCATCATTGAATTGACTAGTTTTGGAATATAGTATTTTTTTTTTCAGCTTAGCTCAATTCATGCATGGTTCCAGATAATCTGCTTGGTTGCAATAGTTAGAAATGCGTATGAATATATAGCCTAGAGTTGTAGGAGAGAGAATAGAATAGACTATATTATGGAATTTTCAAAGTATATATGCATTAAGGAGGGTGGAGTCAGGCTAGATCTATACTATAATAAATATCCTTAATATCTATAAGTGGAGTCCTCTTTTATGCGGGTTTCCACTTTAAGCAATGATTTTAGAATCCGATTCAATAGAAAATGAGAAAATATGCAAACAAAATAGAAGAAACAAATGTATATAGGATATTGATATTATATTATATATTCCTAGGTTAGATTCATTATCTAATCCGATATATGGATATAGAATTCCCTTCTATGTAGTTCGGACAATTCACATTTCAATTTGATTTCAATTTGTACTTTTTAGTTACTTTACTTCTCCCCAATAGAGCTTAGAAGTAAGAATTTTTTGGTTGATTGTATCCTTAACCATTTCTTTTTTTTTGACACGAGGAACTACTCACCATGAATCCACTAATTGCTGCTGCTTCTGTTATTGCTGCTGGATTGGCCGTAGGGCTTGCTTCTATTGGACCTGGAGTTGGTCAAGGTACTGCTGCAGGACAAGCTGTAGAAGGTATTGCGAGACAGCCAGAAGCAGAAGGTAAAATACGAGGTACTTTATTGCTTAGTCTAGCTTTTATGGAAGCTTTAACAATTTATGGACTAGTTGTGGCACTAGCGCTTTTATTTGCGAACCCTTTTGTTTAATCCTAAAAAAAAAAGTTCTTTCGATTTCGATTAGATACTTTTTTCTTTTTTTAGTAAATTGGTATTTGCTTCCGCAATTCCAATTATATCAATACTTTATTTAATTTACTCCTATTTATTACTCCTGGAATTATCTATTTATCGGGACAGATAATACCGCATTCTAGGAAGGGCTGAGTTGAGTATGATTAATTTAGAAGATATGCTCGCCTTCTTATTTCCCGTCCTTAGTTTAGGAAAGTGGAAAGTTTTTTCCTTTTATTTTAGGAATTTTGGGAACGGAACATTTCAACAAAGGAAGCCTTTCACCGGTCAAACAAGACCTAAGACTTAATCTAAAAGAAATTACTAGATTGAATCTATTTGCATTAAAAAAACCGATCAAAAAAGGGCGAGCGAAGTAAGTGATCGAAAAACTTTGTTCTTTGTTCGTCCTATCTATAAGAGGAGAGCATATGAAAAATGTAACCCATTCTTTCGTTTTTTTAGCTCACTGGCCATCCGCTGGCAGTTTCGGGCTTAATACCGATATTTTAGCAACAAATCTAATAAATCTA
This sequence comes from Hordeum vulgare subsp. vulgare, assembly GCF_904849725.1. NCBI lineage: Eukaryota > Viridiplantae > Streptophyta > Magnoliopsida > Poales > Poaceae > Hordeum > Hordeum vulgare. The sequence goes on along the minus strand of NW_025422581.1, from coordinate 37,449 downwards.
ACTGTAGTGGTTGGTGTTTTGATTTTTTTTGGAAAGGGAGTGTGTGCGAGTTGTCTATTTCAAGAATAGATTGGATCTATCCGGCTGCACTTTAGAATATTTTTTAGTATTTTTCGGATAAATAAGAAAAGGGTGCACGATCTCGACGAATTACTTCTGAATAAATTCAGAAATCATATGGAAGAACCATAGCATTTCGCGACTCATTGGTAAATCAATTTTGATTCTCTATAAACCAAGAATGTGAGACCATTAACACGGTTAAAGCTAAACTGCTTGAAGTCCAGGCAAAAAGAGGTACTCTTTCTACAACTATATTAGTATTAGTACCGAATTTAAACGGGAAATAGCTAATGTAAAATTTATCTGATATAGAACACTCATATCGATAAAATGGTTTGAACTATTTACTAGAAAAAAAAAGAAGGGGCACCCTGCCCTTTTTTAACCAATGCCGAATCGACGACCTATGTATAAAAAAGAGAAATTTTTTGGATTTGAAGAAAAAAAAAAAAGAATTCTATTAATTTTCATTTTCCATTTATTTAGTTAGTTTTTCTTAATGAAATTGAAATTATTAACTAAAGGGCAAATATAAATAAAGAAACAACTTTGCTGACCATGATATATTTTTATCTAGGCGGAAGAGTCCTCTTAATATTTATCTAGTCTTATATAGGTTTCGGTATATTGAAATATAAACATAAAAAATAAGATAGAGGATAGGCTCATTACTTATACTTAAAAAAAGATATGGAAATTGCTATAGCAAAAAAAGAAAAAAAGGAGCGTGAGAGCCAAATGAATCGAAAGATTCATGTTTGGTTCGGGAAGAGATCATAAAAGTTGTAAACTTACAAAATAATCTACTTTCATTAAAAGATTTATTAGATAATCGAAAACAGAGGATCTTGAGTACTATTCGAAATTCAGAAGAATTGCGTAGAGGGACCATTGAGCAACTCGAAAAAGCTCGGATTCGATTACAGAAAGTCGAACTAGAAGCGGATGAGTATCGAATGAATGGATACTCTGAGATAGAACGAGAAAAAGCAAATTTGATTAATGCTACTTCTATTAGTTTGGAACAATTAGAAAAGTCTAAAAACGAAACCCTTTATTTTGAAAAACAAAGGGCAATGAATCAGGTCCGACAGCGGGTTTTCCAACAGGCCGTACAAGGAGCTCTAGGAACTCTGAATAGTTGTTTGAATACCGAGTTACATTTCCGTACGATTCGTGCTAATATTGGCATTCTCGGGTCCCTGGAATGGAAGAGATAATTAAATTAATTAGGCCTTGAACTTCTACTTTCGTTTAGAATTTAGGCATTATTTTTCCCCTTGCTTTCGAAAAAAGAGTCAAGAAACACTAATGGCAACCCTTCGAGTCGACGAAATTCATAAAATTCTCCGCGAACGTATTGAACAATATAATAGGAAAGTAGGGATTGAGAATATAGGTCGCGTAGTTCAAGTGGGGGATGGGATTGCTCGTATTATAGGTCTTGGTGAAATAATGTCGGGTGAATTAGTCCAATTTGCAGAAGGTACTAGGGGTATTGCTCTGAATTTGGAATCCAAAAATGTTGGGATTGTATTAATGGGCGATGGGTTGATGATACAAGAGGGCAGTTTTGTAAAAGCAACAGGAAGAATTGCTCAGATACCCGTGAGTGAGGCTTACTTGGGTCGTGTTGTAAATGCTCTGGCTAAACCTATTGATGGGAAAGGCGAAATTATAGCTTCCGAATCTCGCTTAATTGAATCTCCTGCTCCAAGTATAATTTCCAGGCGTTCCGTATACGAACCTCTTCAAACAGGGCTTATTGCTATCGATTCGATGATTCCTATAGGGCGCGGTCAGCGAGAGTTAATTATTGGGGACAGACAGACTGGCAAAACAGCAGTAGCTACAGATACAATTCTCAATCAAAAAGGGCAAGGTGTAATATGTGTTTATGTAGCTATCGGTCAAAGAGCATCCTCCGTAGCTCAAGTAGTAACTACTTTCCATGAGGAGGGGGCCATGGAATACACTATTGTAGTAGCTGAAATGGCGGATTCACCTGCTACATTACAATACCTCGCTCCTTATACGGGAGCAGCCCTGGCTGAGTATTTTATGTACCGCGAACGGCATACTTTAATAATTTATGATGATCTCTCCAAACAGGCACAAGCTTATCGCCAAATGTCCCTTCTATTAAGAAGACCTCCCGGCCGTGAGGCTTATCCAGGGGATGTTTTTTATTTGCATTCACGCCTTTTAGAAAGAGCCGCTAAATTAAATTCTCTTTTAGGCGAAGGAAGTATGACCGCTTTACCAATAGTTGAGACTCAATCTGGAGACGTTTCCGCCTATATTCCTACTAATGTAATCTCCATTACAGATGGACAAATATTCTTATCGGCGGATCTATTCAATGCCGGAATTCGACCCGCTATTAATGTGGGTATTTCTGTTTCCAGAGTAGGATCCGCGGCTCAAATTAAAGCCATGAAACAAGTAGCTGGCAAATCAAAATTGGAACTAGCTCAATTCGCAGAGTTACAAGCCTTTGCACAATTCGCCTCTGCTCTCGATAAAACAAGTCAGAATCAATTGGCAAGGGGTCGACGATTAAGGGAATTGCTTAAACAATCCCAGGCAAATCCTCTCCCAGTGGAAGAGCAGATAGCTACTATTTATACCGGAACAAGAGGATATCTTGATTCGTTAGAAATCGAACAGGTAAATAAATTTCTGGATGAGTTACGTAAACACCTAAAAGATACTAAACCTCAATTCCAAGAAATTATATCTTCTAGCAAGACATTCACCGAGCAAGCGGAAATCCTTTTGAAGGAAGCTATTCAGGAACAGCTGGAACGGTTTTCCCTTCAGTAACAAATAAATTTGGCATATCTACTCTTGTTATTTTGCATGTCTACTCTTGTTATTTGAATCATGCAAAAAAGTTTTCTTTGTTTTTAGTTTAGTATAGTTATTTAAAGAATAGATAGAAATAAGATTGCGTCCAATAGGATTTGAACCTATACCAAAGGTTTAGAAGACCTCTGTCCTATCCATTAGACAATGGACGCTTTTCTTTCGTATTTTATTCTTTCTTTTATTCTTTCTTTTATTTGTTGTCTTCTTCCGAGAAAAAACTGTTAGACCAAAACTCTTTTAGGAAATCAAAAAATCCAGATACAAATGGATGATGTATATATCATGCATATATCATTAAAGAAGGAGTATGGGGCCGGTAGTGGGAATCGAACCCGCAACCCCAAGGTTATGAGACTTATGAGCTACCAAACTGCTCTATACTCTTAAACTAAAGAGGGGTAACTAGTGGATAAAAGAGGGTTCGATACGTCCCTCTACCATATCTATACAAATAGAATAGTCCATTTATACAGAATGGTAAAGAGGGCTCCTCTATGATTATCAATTCCAGAAATCCATACAAATACGAAAGGGTATTTTATCCTTACCAACTGGATCTTGTTGCACCCGGTAATAAACATTCATAAACCATTTCTCGAAGTACGTGTCCGGATAGCCCAAAATGTCGATAGTTAGCTCTAGGTCTTCCGGTCAAAAAACAACGTCGATGAAGGCGTGTAGGTGCACTATTACGCGGTAGGGATTGCAATTTTTCTCGCATTTTCGTTTTTTCACTCAAACTCAAGGGAGAAACTTTGCTTCTTATCTTTTTTTTTAAAGATTGACGAATCAAATGATATTTCTGTTCTAATTTCTGCCGCTTCTTCTCCCTCTGAATCAAACTCTTTTTTGCCATAATGTGCCGTTGCTATTATTATCAAGTATACGGTTCTAATCCTAGATGGAAAAATAAATAGAAAAAGAAATTTAAGAAGGCGGATCCTCCCTCTCTATCAAGAGTAATGAACTAGGTGCTGATACAGTACAAAAAAACAAACTAAATTAACCAAACTTGCCTGATGTTGAGGCAATCAAGAAAGCTGCATAAGTGAATATATAACCCACGGAAAAGTGAGCTAATCCAACCAATCTTGCTTGCACAATGGAAAGAGCCACAGGCTTATCTCTCCAGCGAATTAAATTAGCTAAAGGTGTGCGTTCATGAGCCCATGCTAAAGTCTCAATTAATTCCTGCCAATACCCCCGCCAAGAAATTAAGAACATAAATCCAGTAGCCCAAACAAGATGTCCAAATAAGAACATCCAAGCCCATACCGATAAACTATTCATCCCAAAAGGATTATATCCATTGATAAGTTGTGAAGAGTTTAACCATAGGTAATCTCTTAACCATCCCATCAAATAAGTGGAGGATTCATTAAATTGTGAAACGTTGCCCTGCCATAATGTGATATGTTTCCAATGCCAATAAAAAGTAACCCACCCAATGGTATTTAACATCCAGAAAACTGCCAAATAAAATGCGTCCCAAGCAGAAATATCACAAGTACCGCCGCGCCCTGGGCCGTCACAAGGAAAACTATACCCAAAATCCTTTTTATCCGGCATTAATTTGGAACCGCGTGCGTCTAAAGCGCCCTTTACTAAAATCAATGTAGTTGTATGCAAACCTAGAGCAATAGCATGATGAACCAAGAAATCCCCAGGTCCTATTGTTAAGAAAAGCGAATTACTATTCTCATTAACAGCATTCAACCATCCGGGCAACCATAGGCTTCGACCCGCATTGAAAGCGGGGCCATTCGTTGAAGATAAGAGTATATCGAACCCATATGTCGTCTTGCCATGAGCAGATTGTATCCATTGGGCAAATATAGGTTCGATCAAGATTTGCTTTTCTGGAGTACCAAAAGCAAGCATGACGTCGTTATGAACATAAAGGCCCAAGGTATGGAATCCTAGAAAGAGGCTAGCCCAACTTAAATGAGATATGATAGCTTCTTTATGGTCTAACATTCTTGCCAATACATTATCCTCATTCTGTTCCGGATTGTAATCCCTAATGAAAAAAATAGCTCCATGAGCAAAAGCCCCTGTCATGATGAACCCCGCAATATATTGGTGATGAGTATATAAAGCAGCTTGAGTAGTAAAGTCTTGTGCTATGAATGCATAAGGAGGTAAAGAGTACATATGTTGAGCTACTAAGGAAGTAATAACCCCTAAAGAAGCTAGAGCAAGACCTAACTGAAAATGAATCGAATTGTTGATTGTGTCATAAAGGCCCTTATGCCCACGCCCTAATCGACCCCCCGGAGGAGTATGCGCTTCTAAAAGATCTTTAATACTGTGCCCAATTCCGAAGTTAGTTCGATACATGTGACCGGCAATGAGAAAAATAAATGCAATAGCTAAATGATGGTGAGCCATATCAGTCAGCCACAAACTTTGTGTTTGTGGATGGAATCCCCCAAGAAGAGTTAGAATGGCAGTTCCCGCTCCTTGAGCGGTACCAAATAAATGATTACTCGAATCAGGGTTTTGGGCATAAAGATTCCACTGACCCGTCAAAAGGGGTCCCAACCCCTGGGGATAGGGTAATACATCTAAGAAATTATTCCATCGAACGTACTCCCCCCTGGATGCGGGAATAGCAACATGAACTAAATGTCCTGTCCAAGCCAAAGAACTTACCCCGAAAAGTCCTGACAAATGATGATTGAGACGAGATTCCGCGTTTTTGAACCACGAAAGGCTTGGTTTCCATTTGGGTTGTAGATGTAACCAACTCGCTATTAAGGACAGCGTAGAAAGAAATAATAGAAAAAGAGCTCCAGTATAAAGATCTTCATTGGTGCGTAATCCTATTGTATACCACCACTGATAAACCCCAGAATAAGCAATATTCACTGGACCAGCAGCACCTCCTCGAGTAAAGGCTTCCACAGCGGGTTGACCAAAATGAGGATCCCAAATCGCATGAGCAATAGGTCTTACGTGTAAAGGATCCTGTATCCATGATTCAAAATTTCCTTGCCAAGCTACATGAAACAGATTTCCGGACGTCCATAGAAAGATTATTGCTAATTGCCCAAAGTGAGAAGCAAAAATGTTCTGATAAAGACGTTCTTCAGTAATATCATCATGACTTTCGAAATCATGTGCGGTAGCAATACCAAACCAAATACGACGAGTAGTGGGGTCCTGAGCTAAGCCTTGGCTAAACCTGGGAAATCTTAATTCCATAATGCCTTTCAAATCCTCCTAGCCACTATCCTACTGCAATAATTCTCGCTAAGAAGAATGCCCATGTCGTGGCAATTCCACCCAGAAGGTAATGGGTTACTCCTACAGCACGTCCTTGTATAATGCTCAAGGCTCTAGGCTGAGTAGCAGGAGCAACTTTTAATTTGTTATGAGCCCAAACGATAGATTCAATGAGTTCTTGCCAATAACCACGGCCGCTGAATAAAAACATTAAACTGAAGGCCCAGACAAAATGAGCACCTAAGAAAAAAAGACCATATGCAGATAATGAAGAACCATAAGACTGAATGACTTGCGATGCCTGTGCCCACAAGAAATCTCGAAGCCACCCATTAATCGTAATGGAACTCTGTGCAAAGTTTCCCCCTGTAATATGAGTTACCACCCCTTGATCACTTATGGTACCCCAAACATCCGACTGCATTTTCCAACTGAAATGGAAAATGACTACCGAAATTGCATTGTACATCCAGAATAAACCTAAGAAAACATGATCCCAAGCAGATACTTGACATGTTCCCCCTCGGCCAGGCCCATCGCAAGGAAAGCGAAAACCTAGATTTGCTTTATCGGGTATCAAACGGGAACTCCGAGCAAATAAAACACCTTTCAAAAGTATTAATACAGTCACATGTATGGTAAATGCATGAATGTGATGGACTAAAAAATCTGCGGTTCCTAATGGAATCGGTAACAAAGCCACTTTGCCACCTACTGCTACTAACTCGCCGCCTCCCCACGTTAAGCTAGTACTTGTTGTTGCACCAGGAGCTGTTACGCCAGGCGCAGTAGCATGGATATTTTGTACCCATTGAGCAAAGATAGGTTGTAATTGTATGGCGGTATCCGAAAACATATCTTGTGGACGGCCTAAAGCACTCATGGTATCATTATGAATGTACAAGCCAAAACTGTGAAAACCTAGAAATATACATACCCAGTTAAGGTGGGATATGATTGCATCGCGGTGTCTAAGGACGCGATCTAATAGATCGTTGTATCGAGTAGTTGGATCATAGTCTCTTACCATAAAAATTGCTGCATGTGCAGCAGCACCGACTATTAGAAATCCGCCAATCCACATGTGGTGTGTGAACAAGGAAAGTTGTGTACCATAGTCAGTAGCTAGGTATGGATAGGGAGGCATAGAATACATATGATGAGCTACAACAATGGTTGTAGAGCCTAGCATAGCTAGGTTAAGAGATAATTGAGCATGCCATGACGTTGTTAAGATTTCATAAAGACCCTTATGGCCTTGTCCTGTAAATGGGCCCTTGTGAGCCTCCAAAATATCTTTAAGTCCATGGCCAATACCCCAGTTGGTCCTATACATATGACCTGCGATTAGGAAAAGAATAGCAATAGCTAAATGATGGTGTGCAATATCGGTCAGCCAGAGACCACCGGTTACTGGATCTAGTCCTCCACGAAAAGTCAGAAATTCTGCGTATTTGGACCAATTTAAAGTGAAAAAAGGGGTTGCTCCTTCGGCAAAACTAGGATAAAGTTGAGCCAAAAGGTCCCGATTCAAGATAAATTCATGAGGAAGTGGTATCTCTTTAGGATCCACCCCAGCGTCAAGAAATTGGTTAATTGGTAAAGATACATGAATTTGGTGTCCCGCCCAAGAAAGAGACCCAAGTCCTAATAATCCCGCTAAGTGGTGATTCAACATGGATTCTACATCTTGGAACCAGGCCAATTTGGGAGCGGCTTTGTGATAATGGAACCAACCAGCAAAAAGCATTAACGCTGCAAAAACCAATGCACCAATTGCAGTACAATAGAGTTGTAATTCACTAGTTATTCCAGATGCTCGCCAAAGCTGAAAAAAACCAGAGGTTATTTGGATTCCTCGGAAACCCCCACCTACATCACCATTCAATATTTCTTGCCCTACTATAGGCCAAACTACCTGAGCACTGGGTCCAATGTGAGTAGGATCACTTAGCCATGCTTCATAATTGGAAAAACGGGCACCATGAAAGTACATGCCACTCAACCAAAGAAAGATAATGGAAAGTTGCCCGAAATGAGCACTAAAAACTTTTCTAGAAATCTCCTCCAAATCACCAGTATGACTATCGAAATCGTGAGCATCAGCATGTAGGTTCCAGATCCAAGTGGTAGTATCAGGGCCCTTAGCTAGTGTTCTTGAGAAATGGCCGGGTCTCGCCCATTCCTCAAAAGATGTTTTTACAGGATCCCTATCCACAACAATTTTTACTTCTGGTTCCGGCGAACGAATAATCATTAACTCCTCCTCTTTCCGGACAAGACATACAAAGAGACCCGCCAACTGTCTTTTTTTTTAGTGAATCTTTGAAAGATAGATTTTGAAAGATAGATTTTGAAAGATAGATATTGTGATTAGTTCTTTTCTTTACTATACTACCACCCTTCTTTTTTTTTAGTTATTCACTGGAGCAATTATATATTAAAGTCAATCCGAGGCAAGTGTTCGGATCTATTATGACATAAAGGTTAGGTGCCTAACGGACATTGTTTATCTTGAAAAAACAAATATTTCTCGGCGTAAGAAAAAATCTTTTTTATTTTAAATTTAAGAAACTAGTGTATTTTTTTTTAGGGCATAAGCTCCTATCTATATCTACTTTCCTTGAGCATAATATAGGGTTTTTTATTTTTTATTTGATTCTAAATTCCAAGATAACTCATTAGAATTATTAATAAGATGGTTCTAATATATTAGCAATATTTAGATTGGCCCCCTTTTTTTTATTCACTTTATTACTTCTATTCTAGACCCTATCCCTATGGTTTATTCTTATGAAATATCTTATAAAATAGAAGGTATAAGAAATGGATATAATGAAATTCTTGATTCGATCTTACGACCTAATTTATTTGATTAATGGATCAACAACCAAACCATCCATTTTAGGAAAAAAAAGGAGCATGGTCTTATTCAAATTCAAAGCGCTTCGTAATCTTCAACCAGTTTTGTGCTTCAATATAATTTCCCGGAGTAAGCGCTATAGCTTGTTTCCAATATTCAGCAGCTTGATCAAACCAAGCTTCCGCAATTTCCGAATCACCCTCTAGAATGGCCTGTTCTCCTCGGTCGGAATAGGCAGTTCCTTCCCTTAGAACCGTACTTGAGAGTTTCCTACCTCATACGGCTCAGAAATTGCTATCTTAATTTCCCCTATCTTAACTGAATTCGATTTATCAAAAATCGATCCAATTTGTTCTTGTGTTAAGCAGAAGAAATTAATTACCTAAGTTTCAAACCCTAATTTTTCTCAATAATTAGTTTGATCTTTTTTCCCACCTTCAGAAGAATGAAGCATAGATAGATATAGAGCCTTCGTTCAAATTTTCTGAAAGGTAACTATCCCGGTTTCATATATGAAATCTCTATAGAATCCTTGAAAAAGACTTTTTTCCATAAGAAAGAAAAAAGAACTTACTATCTTTGGGATCTGATACTACACCGCTGCTTAATCCCTTAGTGGATCGGCTCTATTACATAAGCGGATTCCTAAATTTTGCCCCATATCATGGGATAAGTAAGCAGTTTTTTTTAGTTGTATCGACCCAGTCGCTCACTAATTGATCTTTACGGTGCTTTCTCTATCAATTTGAGAAACTTTATCCATAGAGTAGTAGTATAGGCCATACTTTCTTCGTTTTTTGATTCTCGTGAAGTGTCCTTCCTTCCTACAGCTGATAGGGAAAAATCGTTGTTTTTACGATCCCTATGTAGAAAGCCCTTTTTTCCAGTATTTACTAGAAAATTTGATCCTCTCTTTTTTTGTCTTTCTATAGTGGAGATAGTCGCACGTAATGACAGATCACGGCCATATTATTAAAAGCTTGCGGTAAGAAGGGGTTTCGTTCTAGTGCCCGGAAATAATATTCCAAAGCCTTTGTATGCTCTCCATTGCTTGTGTGTATAAGGCCTATGTTATAGAGTATATAACTTCGATCATAGGGATCGATTTCTAGTCGCGTAGCTTCATAATAATTTTGCAAAGCTTCCGCATAATTTCCTTCGGATTGAGCCAACATCCGTTACGGTCGTTCATTCTATTCAAAAAATCTCCGTTCCAAAACCGTACATGAGGTTTTCATCTCATACGGCTCCTCCCTTCTGTACATAATAGTACTAAGCGAAATAATCTTAATCTATAGAATCAAAATAGAATTAGTCCCGTCTCATTATGAACCGAAAGGGGCTGGTATTTTTCCAAGAAATCTCTAGCCAACCTTCCCACAAGAGGTTTTTCTTAACACCAATGAATTCTATTAATGCTAGAGGAAAACGATAGCTCCAATAATTTCTTTGTTCTCAACGCCTCCTATTTAGAGGAATTAGCTACTTCAACGATCTTTGATGGTTATAGGGGTATCCAAAGTACAAACCTGATGGTTGTTTGTTATCCCAACCATTCTTCCCAGCCCTGATACCGATCAGGAAAGGGGTAATTTCTACCAAAGTTTTTCTCTTGTTGATTCCTATTTCTAGGTGTAGTGCTTTTCTCCCCTATGCTGCCTACGGATACTAATAGAGTGGCCTGTAATCCATACCATACCATATCCTGTAGGTGTAACCTTTCGCTCAATACTCAAATCTACAATTGAAGTATCTGAAGCCGCATCAATCGAGGATACACGACGGAAGGAATTGTTAGTTCGCCTCACCTTCCCGAAGCGTGGGTTTGCTTGCTTTACAAATTTGGTTCTCTCTATGCCAACCCCTTTTCTTTTTCCTAAGACTGAGGTATAGGTAGGTCTAAAAAAAAGCAAAAAAAAAAAGAGTCAAATCGCACCATCTCTATAATAAGTAAATGCCTTTTTTTCTCCTGAGGTTGTCGGAATTATTCGCAATAAAATATTGGCTATAATTGAGAAGGTCTTATCAATGAAATTTCCATTTACACGGGATCTAGGCATAATTCCCAAGCCATTCTATATAGAATTGTTTTCATTCCTTCACAAAATAACATAAAAACAAACACATTCGATTCTTATAATTATAAATAGATTGATCCATATGCTCTAAATCCATATGTTTTAAATGGATAAGAGAGATATGGATTTTCCGCTCAGCTCAAATTGTATCCTTTTCCTTCTGCTTGGACACGAAGAGATATGCAATATTTGACTAAGACTGGATTTCATTCCACTTTCCTATTTCTGAACAACAACTTATGTCATCAACTATTTCGTGTTTTCAAAGTTATTAATTGTCTCATACTCTATTTTTGATTTCAATGGTGTAGCGTATCTTATGCAAACGGAATTCTAAGGTTTCTTTATTTTATTATGCAATAAGAAGAATTCTTGCATTCTCTTTTTCTTTAGTTGCGGGAAAACCTAAATTAAAACTTTTATTTTATAGCGAGCGCAATTTCTAGTAAAAAATCCTGTATCCTTCCACCTAGATCAAAAGGAATTTTTCCAATAGAACTAGGGAACCCCCGAGCGGTTGCGGTTGTACCTGTACTGCAGGAATAAGAAAACTCGCTATTCACTCAGTTTATTTTCCATAATAAGTTATGTAGGAAAGATGGCCGAGCGGTTCAAGGCGTAGCATTGGAACTGCTATGTAGACTTTTGTTTACCGAGGGTTCGAATCCCTCTCTTTCCGTTTTTCTTAATTCATCAACGTTAAGGATCACAATGTATCAAATCAAATAGCAATTTATTCCAGTAATAATATCTTATATTATCTTATTTTTATTTAATAGAAATTAAAAATTCTCTATAGCAAATTACTGTGGTATGTAAACATAGAGGAAAAAAGCAAAAAGGATCCTAATCCTAGGGTTAATCAATTTTAGCTAGTTGATGGGAAAATACGAATTAATGGTAATGGTCTTAGGGCTATTTAGTTCGGGGAAAGGGGAAGGGGAAGAAAATTCTATGAACCTTTCCTTTTTTCATTAAGTTCAAGTCTGACGAGAGTAATATTCTACAACTAACAACTCATTTATTTTGAGACCGACCCACTTCCTATCTAGGATTTTATTTACTAGTCCTTTATATTCCAATGTGTCAATCGTCAAATGGCTTGGCAATTTCCCCGGGTCCGATGAAGCAATATAATTTTGAACCAGACCTTTTGATCTTTGGTTATCTTTCGTAGTAATAATATCTCGGGGTTTGCAACGAAAACTTGGTATATTGACTATACGGCCATTAACTAAAATATGTCTATGGTTGACTAATTGGCGGGCCCCAGGAATGGTTGAAGCCATACCCAATCGAAAAAGGATATTATCCAAACGCATTTCAAGTAATTGTAGTAAAACCTGGCCTGTTGACCTTTTTGCTTTTCCAGCGATATGTACATATCTAAGTAATTGTCGTTCTGTCAGACCATAATGAAAACGCAATTTCTGTTTTTCTTGAAGACGAATACGATATTGCTCCTTTTTCCCAGAATTGAATTTTTTTTTAAGATTACTTCCGGATTTAGGTGTTTTTCTAGTGAGTCCTGGTAAAGCTCCCAAACGGCGTATTTTTTTTAAACGAGGTCCTCGATAACGGGACATGAAGACTCCTTTTTTTTATTGAAATTTCATTTTACACAATTAATTTCATTGTATTTACATTACAGAATACATCGAAATTAAAACTGAATTAAACTACAGGATAAACAGAGTAAAATCAACTAAAGTACCACAAAAAATGGAATTTCATCAAAATCTGTATTTTTTGTATTTTTTGTATATATATTATTTATTTTATTGTTTTGTATCTAGCAAAATAGTAAGGTAAAAAACATAAAAGATCCTGGATTCTCCATTTAATTCGGAAAAAAAGAGATTCTTGTTCGTAGAACATCGATAGAGAAAAAAAAAGCCGACTATCGGATTTGAACCGATGACCCTCGCATTACAAATGCGATGCTCTAACCTCTGAGCTAAGTGGGCTTACATAACGGAAATAGTGTAACAAATAGAAATAGGTATAGTATAGGAAATCCGTAAAATCTCAGATATTAGTTATTACTCTTAGCTATTAACTAGTTCTAAATTTGAAGTTCTACTTATAAAAAAATACTAAATAAAAAAATACTAAAACTTCTTAAAGATAAAGTTAGCTTGATATGCTTAACTATAGGATATTTAAAAAGAAAATTATAGACTTTATGGGTATTTTCATTCGATCATTATAGACTTTATTATTTGTTAATAATTTGAGGATTAATATTTCACTAAGGGGAACATAAAGTCAGAGTAAATAAAATTGATAATTCTGATTAGAAAAAAAGAATAAATATCCAGCGTTATAGTATAATTTCGAATACTATAAAAAAGTAAGACGGGAGGTGGGGGAGATAAAAAGTTTTGGATATATTGATTCGGATTGAATTGCAAATACATCAAGGATAGAATCAATGTAATTCAGAATTGCAATAAGCAAGCGGGGTCTCTCAAATAGAGTCGAACTGAACTGCTAGACTACGTTGAGTGATGAACTCAATGATTCAAAAAAAAAACTAAGAGATGGATGAAATTACACAAGGAATCCTGGTCTCAAAGAAGAGGGAAGTGGGGATATGGCGAAATCGGTAGACGCTACGGACTTGATTGTATTGAGCCTTGGTATGGAAACCTGCTAAGTGGTAACTTCCAAATTCAGAGAAACCCTGGAATTAAAAAAGGGCAATCCTGAGCCAAATCCGTGTTTTGAGAAGGGATTCTCGAACTAGAATACAAAGGAAAAGGATAGGTGCAGAGACTCAATGGAAGCTGTTCTAACGAATCGAGTTAATTACGTTGTGTTGTTAGTGGAATTCCTTCTAATTCTAAATTAGAGAAAGAGGGGTTTTATACTTTATACATTTAATAAACACGTATAGATACTGACATAGCAAACGATTAATCACAGAACTCATATTATAATATAGGTTCTTTATCTTTTTTAAAATTTCAAAATAAAATTCGAAATGATTATGAAATAAAAAACTCATATCATAATTTTATTTTGAATTATTGTGAATCCACTCCATTCGAATATTGAATAATCAAATTCTTCAATTCAAATTCAAAGTTTTGAGAACTTTTAAAAAGAAAGTGGATTAATCGGACGAGGACAAAGAGAGAGTCCCATTCTACATGTCAATACTGACAACAATGAAATTTCTAGTAAAAGGAAAATCCGTCGACTTTTTAAGTTGTGAGGGTTCAAGTCCCTCTATCCCCAAATCCTCTTTTTTTTTCTTTTTATCAATGGGTTTAAGATTCATTAGCTTTCTCATTCTACTCTTTCACAAAGGAAAGGAATGCGAAGAGAACTCAATGGATCTTATCCTATTCATTGAATAGATTTCTTTTTTATTAGAGTATCGGCAAGAAATCTTGGTTATTCACTCTATTTTTAAGTATTATTTAAGTAAACCATGCACAATGCATAGGGCTACCCCCCCCCTTTCAAATTTTGAATTTGAAATACTTTAATTGATTTTTTAGTCCTTTTAATTGACATAGATACAAATACTCTACTAGGATGATGCACAAGAAAAGGTCAGGATAGCTCAGTTGGTAGAGCAGAGGACTGAAAATCCTCGTGTCACCAGTTCAAATCTGGTTCCTGGCAGAGAAAAAAAAAGATCCACCGAATAGGTATTGATCCAAATACCTCGAGATGGATTGTGATACATATTTATTAATAATATATAATATAGATAGAGTATGATTTATTCATCTAAGTGGATAAATCTATAATATAAATATAGAGGCACTTCTTTTTAGAGAAGTTTTAAAATATACCCTTTCTTTATGATAAGGAAGGGGGTGAGATTAGGTTCCCCTTTATTTTTTTGCGTTTCTTTATTTTGTATTCCACTATTCCGACGAATATTTTTTTAGTCTTGCTTATCTTTATCTTATCTTATTTTCCTAGTTGTGCTAAGTCATGTGCGCGATACAAAGTTCCTGGTAGAGAACTTCTTTGAGTCATCCTATTTTTCTGTTCATATGAAGGAAATTAATATGTGATTTTCAAAATAGGGGAATCCAAATGAAACCCTTTTTTGGCTCAGTCTATCTGGAATGCTTTTGTATAATAGGAATTAATTATAAATAGGTATTCCGTTTCATCTAGGAAAAGAACCTAAAAATATTCCTTGACTTGAATAAAATCTGGAGTTGTGTTGTATAAGTGAGCACGAATTTCTTATCATTCAATGAGCATCTTGTATTTCATAAAAATTGGGGGTTATATAGTCCTTACGTAAGGGCCAGCCTATCCAACTTTCAGGCATTAGGATACGTTTAAGGCGCGGATGATTATCATAAGAGATTCCCACCATATCATAAGATTCGCGTTCTTGAAAATCGGCACTTCTCCAAATCCAGAAGACAGACGGAATTCTAGGATTATCCTTTTGGGCAAAGACTTTTATGCAGACTTCTTCTGGATTATCTATACCGTATTGTATTCTTGTAAGATGATACACGCTAGCTAAAGATCCACCGGGTGCTACATCATAAGCACATTGGGAGCGTAAATAATTATAACCATATACATATAAAATGACAGCAATGGAATCCCAATCCCCTGCTTTTATTTGTAAAGTCTCTATTCCTCGGTGATCAAAGCCCAAAGATCTATGAACCACCTCATGTTTGACTAGCCAATTAGATAACCAACCCTGCTGCATTGTCTTCATCTCTCCCTCTTTGTATAAATATTTCCCATTTCGGATGCAAGTTTGAAAGATTGCTCTGCTTTTTCTTTTTCTACACAAAAGAGCCCCCCCCTCCTAATTCACTAATTTGTAGGAAGGTACTGGACTTTTGGATTTTAAAAAAGTTTCAGAAGATATATCTAATGTCGATGGTGATTGATAGAGCAATTCTTGCTCATAAGTTCCTGTATGAGTACTGCGCCTAACATAAAGCTTGTGACTGGTAGTAAAACATCTTTTTTTATTTTGAGATAGAGTTCGATCCTCAACTATTTCTCGCGATATCTTCTTACGAAGTTTTGTTAGGGCATCTATAACTGCCTCCGGTTTAGGAGGGCAGCCCGGCAAGTAGACATCCACAGGAATTAACTTATCAACTCCCCGAACAGTACTATAGGAATCCGTACTGAACATTCCCCCTGTAATAGTACAGGCTCCCATAGCAATGACGTATTTTGGTTCAGGCATTTGCTCGTATAATCTCACTAAAGACGGAGCCATTTTCATTGTTACCGTACCGGCTGTTAAAATTAGGTCTGCTTGCCTAGGACTTGATCTTGGTACCAATCCATAACGATCAAAATCGAATCGTGAACCTATTAATGAAGCAAATTCAATGAAACAACAACTGGTACCGTATAGAAGGGGCCATAAACTGGAGAGTCTTGACCAATTCGAAAGATCATTTAGTGTAGTTGAAATAACAGAATTGGAACTTGTTTGGTCAAGTAAGGGAAACTCAATCAAATTCATAACTGTCTCAATAGAATCTTTTCCTTCTTTTTTTTTGTCTAAATATTCAGTTAAGACCATTCCAAGGCTCCTTTTCGCCATGCATAAACTAAACCGACAACTAAGATAAGCACGAAAATCAAAGCTTCGATAAAAACGGATACACCCAATACGTCGAAACTCATTGCCCAAGGGTATAGAAAGACGGTTTCCACATCAAAAACAACAAAAACGAGCGCAAACATATAATAGCGTATTCGGAATTGTACCCAAGCCCCTCCCATGGGTTCTATACCCGATTCATAACTAGAAAGCTTCTCTGGTCCTTCACTAACCGGGGCTAAAAGCCCTGAAATCGAAAATGCCAAAATAGGAATAAGGCTTGCTATTATTAGAAATGTCCAAAAAATATCATATTCGTGAAGCAGAAACATAATGTACTCCCATTAATGTGGAATAGGCGGAACTTAAATTAGTCAATTCAATTCAGCATTGTCAATTTATCCAGAACTTCTCTCTTTTCCTCGGTGAAACAAGAATCTTTTTTGTTCAAACAAAAGCGCTTAGTTTAGCCTTTGTTTCCTCTGTGCTGCATCTTCTTTAAAGATTCATCCAATGGAATCCCAACTCCCTTTCTTTTGGATTTCCATTCTATTTAGATATGGTGTATGTAGATCTAATTCTTATATAAAGAAAACTTTATCGTTTCACTTTGTCTCGCTTTCTCTAGAATCTCTATAAAAAAAGAATAGCTCTATCCTTTATTTACTATTTAATAATAATAAGAGACTATTAAATAAAAATGAGAATACTACTAATTAGAATAATTAGAACCTAATTAAGATAGTAGGACTAATCTATGCAGTATAATGAGAAGTAATACTATAAAAATAAAAATAAAGAACTCTATTTCAGAACTATGAGACAGAATATTCTGTTTTCTTATTTACTCTTTACTTTATTTTTTCTATTTTTCGTTTTTCTTTTCCTGTCTGTATGATTTTGATTTTCGATGAATGAGCCTTTGGTAATGCTTTTATCTCTATTCTATGTCGCAGGCGCCTATCCAGTCTATAAACAAATACTAATGCGAAAATGAAAACTATACTAAACTAAAGAAAACATAGGATAGAGATCCTAAAATAGAAAAAAGGGCATATTAGGGCTATACGGATTCGAACCGTAGACCTTCTCGGTAAAACAGATCAAACGGATTATTATCGAAATGATTTGAACTGTTTCAAAGACCCAACATGCATTTTTTTGCATTGGGCTCTTTCATAAACTGATTTAAAGATCAGTTAGTCCACCATAGTTTTTCTTTACGGAAAGATAATGAGATGGCTCCCTGTGCTCTGATTGATTTTTTGTATTATGATCTATCTAGGAGCAATACCAAAGTGTTTCAAAGGAGGATTACCTTGACTTAGGTCTGCCTCTGGTCTAAATTAAATCAACCTAAGTGAAATGGAGTCTCTATCGTTCCACTGCAAGAGTTAACTATGAGACTTCATACACCTTAAAGTTCATAGAACGAAAAGAAGTTTTTTGGAGGCCCTTATCCTCATTACGCCTAGCATTTAGTGGGCTGGATATTTACCTTATCAACTAGCAAATCCATAAGGGTTCTATTTGATTAGGCACCTGAATTGGCACCTGAATCGGACTGAACCGACTGTTTGTCAGGCTACTGTTCTCCTATTCTCTCGAATCTATGAAGTAAGACATTGATTTTGCAATAAGATCGATTATGTTCATTGCATAATAAGCTCCTTTGAAAAGCATTGGCGCACGTGTAAACGAGTTGCTCTACCGAACTGAGCTATAGCCCTTATCAGAGATATCTTAACATATAGAGAATTTCTTGTCAAGATGAATATTTTCTAATGCCAGAGGATATCCCTTTGATCTGTATCTGTTTAGTATTTAGTTTAGTATTTAGTATATAACAGACCAATAACAGAGCGGTATTGCTTAGAAAAGGGATTCAATATATAATCGATCGAAGTAATGGGTCTTCCTTTGTGGTGATAAATTGCCTACTTAACTCAGTGGTTAGAGTATTGCTTTCATACGGCGGGAGTCATTGGTTCAAATCCAATAGTAGGTAAGTAGGTAGAAAAATTACTAGATAGCATTGGACTTACTTCGCTTCGCTATCTAATAACTTTTTCTACCCCTCTTCCCTTTTTCTTTGTATCAACTATAAACCACTGGATTGTCTTCAATTGGATGGGGGAATCCAATTGACAGCCTCGATTCGTATCCTAGCTCGTCTGAGAGCGAGCTTCGCTTCAACCAAATCTTTCGTACCCTCAGCTTTACTCAAGTTAGCTTCGGCTATTTCAAGTGCCTTTTGAGCTTCTTCCGGATCAATATCACTACCCAGTTCCGCATCATTTCCTAAAATGATGATCTCATTATTAACTATTCTCGCAAAACCGCTCCACAGAACCGCCGTTAACCATTGGTCGTTGAGGAGGCGTATTCTCAAAGGACCCATATCTACTGCTGTGTTAATAGGGGCGTGGTTTGGTAATACGCCAATTTGGCCACTATTCGTGGATAAAATGATTTCTTTCACTTCACAATCCCAAATAATTCGCTTAGGAGTCAGTACATAAAGATTTAATTTCATTTCTGCGATTTGTTCTCCTCTTCTAAGGTTATAGCTTTCGTGCTAGCTTCATCGATGTTACCCACCAAATAAAAAGCCTGTTCAGGTAGGCCGTCTAATTCTCCGGAAAGGATTAGTTGAAATCCCCTAATAGTTTCCGCAAGAGCAACATACTTTCCTGGAGAACCAGTAAAAACTTCTGCCACAAAGAACGGTTGTGATAAGAAACGCTCAATTTTTCTTGCTCTTGCTACAGTTAAACGATCCTCTTCCGATAATTCATCCAAGCCAAGAATTGCGATAATGTCCTGAAGTTCTTTGTAACGTTGTAAAGTTTCCTTAACTCTTTGCGCAGTTTCATAATGTTCGTTGCCAACGATCCGAGGCTGTAACATAGTTGATGTTGAATCTAAAGGATCTACTGCTGGATAAATACCCTTGGAAGCTAATCCTCTGGAAAGTACGGTAGTAGCATCCAAATGTGCAAATGTTGTGGCAGGGGCAGGGTCGGTCAAATCGTCCGCAGGTACATAAACTGCTTGAATCGAAGTTATAGATCCCTTTTTAGTAGAAGCAATTCTTTCTTGCAAAGAACCCATTTCTGTACTAAGAGTAGGTTGATAACCCACTGCGGAGGGCATTCTCCCTAATAAAGCGGATACCTCTGATCCTGCTTGAACAAAACGAAAGATATTATCGATAAATAAAAGCACGTCTTGCTTATTAACATCTCGGAAATATTCTGCCATAGTTAGGGCAGTTAAACCAACTCTCATACGAGCTCCCGGTGGTTCATTCATTTGGCCATAGACTAGAGCTACCTTTGATTCTTCAATATTTTTTTCATTAATTACTCCGGATTCCTTCATTTCCATATAAAGATCATTTCCTTCACGAGTCCGTTCCCCTACTCCACCGAATACGGATACGCCCCCATGAGCTTTAGCAATGTTATTGATTAATTCCATGATCAGTACTGTTTTACCTACTCCAGCCCCCCCAAATAGTCCTATTTTTCCTCCACGTCGATAAGGAGCTAAAAGATCGACGACCTTAATACCTGTTTCAAAGATGGATAATTTCGTATCTAACTCGATAAAGGCAGGCGCAGATCTATGAATAGGGAACGTTGCACTACTATCTACAGGACCCAAATTGTCAACAGGCTCCCCAAGAACGTTGAAAATTCGTCCGAGAGTAGCTCCACCGACCGGAACACTGAGAGGAGCTCCCGTGTCAATCACTTCCATTCCTCTCATCAACCCGTCCGTAGCACTCATAGCTACAGCTCTAACTCGATTATTTCCTAATAATTGTTGTACCTCACAAGTCACATTAATTTGCTTATCGGCAGTGTCTCTACTCTGGACTACTAAAGCGTTATAAATATAAGGTAACTTGCCCGGGGGGAAAAGTGACATCCAGCACGGGTCCAATAATTTGATCGATACGACCTGTACTTTTTTCTTCACTTGTGGAAACCCCGGGACGAGAAGTAGTAGGATTGGTTCTCATAATTATCACATAATTAAAAAAAAGGAATTTGTCGAAATTTTTCTTTTTTTATTGTTGAATAATGCCAAATCAAATCAAAAAAAATCCAAAAGTAAAAAGGAAATGAATTAGTTAATTCAATAAGAGAGAAAAGGGGACCAGGACTTGATTTCGTTGCCCAAGCGAATCCCATTCAATCGTTTACTCATGGAATGAGTCCGTTGGAAAGTTCAATCAATCTTTTTTTCATATACATTTTGCCTTTTGTGGAGGATCTGTGCCTACTCTACTTTCCTATCTAGGACTTCGATATACAAAATATATACTACTGTGAAGCATAGATTGCTGTCAACAAAGAATTTTATTAGTATTTAGTTAGGTATTTGCATTCCAAATAAGAAAAGAGACCTATTAAGAACTTGTAAAATAAGGATTAGGGATTAATTTGGGTTGCGCTATACCTATCAAAGAGTATACAATAATGATGGATTTGGTAAATCAAATCCATGGTTTAATAACGAACCGTGTTAACTTACCATAACAACAACTCAATTCCTATCGAATTCCTATAGTGGAATTCCTATAGGATAGAACATACACAGGGTGTACGCATTATATATGAATGAAACATATTCATTAACCTAAGCATGCCCTCAATTTTCTTTAATGAGTTGATATTATATTAATTGAATATCCTTTTTGTTTTACGAGATTTTTGCTAAAGTTTCATTTACGCCTAATTAACATCGAGTAGACCCTGTTATTGTGAGAATTCTTAATTCAAGAGTTGTAGGGAGGGACTTATGTCACCACAAACAGAAACTAAAGCAGGTGTTGGATTTCAAGCTGGTGTTAAAGATTATAAATTGACTTACTACACCCCAGAGTATGAAACTAAGGATACTGATATCTTGGCAGCATTCCGAGTAAGTCCTCAGCCTGGGGTTCCGCCCGAAGAAGCAGGGGCTGCAGTAGCTGCCGAATCTTCTACTGGTACATGGACAACTGTTTGGACTGATGGACTTACCAGTCTTGATCGTTACAAAGGACGATGCTATCACATCGAGCCTGTTGCTGGGGAAGACAGCCAATGGATCTGTTATGTAGCTTATCCATTAGACCTATTTGAGGAGGGTTCCGTTACTAACATGTTTACTTCCATTGTGGGTAACGTATTTGGGTTCAAAGCCCTACGTGCTCTACGTTTGGAGGATCTACGAATTCCCCCTACTTATTCAAAAACTTTCCAAGGCCCGCCTCATGGTATCCAAGTTGAAAGAGATAAGTTGAACAAGTATGGCCGTCCTTTATTGGGATGTACTATTAAACCAAAATTGGGATTATCCGCAAAAAATTATGGTAGAGCGTGTTATGAGTGTCTACGTGGTGGACTTGATTTTACCAAAGATGATGAAAACGTAAACTCACAACCATTTATGCGCTGGAGAGACCGTTTTGTCTTTTGTGCCGAAGCTATTTATAAATCACAGGCCGAAACCGGTGAAATCAAGGGGCATTACTTGAATGCGACTGCGGGTACATGTGAAGAAATGATTAAGAGAGCTGTATTTGCGAGGAGAATTAGGGGTTCCTATTGTAATGCATGACTACTTAACCGGGGGATTCACCGCAAATACTACTTTGGCTCACTATTGCCGCGACAATGGCTTACTTCTTCACATTCACCGTGCAATGCATGCAGTTATTGATAGACAGAAAAATCATGGTATGCATTTCCGTGTATTAGCTAAAGCATTGCGTATGTCTGGGGGGAGATCATATCCACTCCGGTACAGTAGTAGGTAAGTTAGAAGGGGAACGCGAAATGACTTTAGGTTTTGTTGATTTATTGCGCGATGATTTTATTGAAAAAGATCGTGCTCGCGGTATCTTTTTCACTCAGGACTGGGTATCCATGCCAGGTGTTATACCGGTAGCTTCAGGTGGTATTCATGTTTGGCATATGCCAGCTCTGACCGAAATCTTTGGGGACGATTCTGTATTACAATTTGGTGGAGGAACTTTAGGACATCCTTGGGGGAATGCACCTGGTGCAGCAGCTAATCGAGTGGCTTTAGAAGCTTGTGTACAAGCTCGTAACGAAGGGCGTGATCTTGCTCGCGAAGGTAATGAAATTATCCGAGCAGCTTGCAAATGGAAGTCCTGAACTAGCCGCAGCTTGTGAAGTATGGAAGGCGATCAAATTCGAGTTCGAGCCGGTAGATACTATCGATAAGAAGGTCTAAAAAAAAATAAACGAAATAAAAAGAGAAAAAAAATAAGTTATGAAATGCAGTAATTCTTCTTTATTCTTCTAATTGATTGCAATTAAACTCGGCTCAATCTTTTTTTTTATAAAAAAAGATTGAGCCGAATAAAAATAGATCATGATATGATCATGAGACTTGACAAATCGAGATTCGTCTATTCTATATATCTAGAATATATATATATATTAAGGTATAATACAATAAAGAAATAAAAAGAAAATAATAAAATATAGTAGTATCATATGATAATGGAATCAAATACGCAGTATTTACAGAAAAAAGTCTTCGTTTATTGGGAAAGAATCAATATACTTTTAATGTCGAATCGGGATTCACTAAGACAGAAATAAAGCATTGGTTCAAACTCTTCTTTGGATTAAGGTGGTAGCTGTGAATAGCCATCGACTACCTGGAAAAGGTAGAAGAATAGGACCTATTCTGGGCCGTACAATGCATTACAGACGTATGATCATTACCCTTCAACCGGGTTATTCTATTCCACTTCTAGATAGAGAAAAAAACTAAAGGAGAATGAATGAAAAAAGACATAGTTTGGAAGTTAGACCTTTTTATAAGACTCTCTTTCAATTTCAAAAAAGAGGACGTTTGAAACTTTTAACAGGCGTAATCGTGAGTCAACATGCTAGAACTAGATAAGGAAGTTTTCTATAACCTTAATAAAAAGGATAAAAAGGTAGTTTTAGTTTATGACTCCGATCAAGAGCGAGAAATCCTTGATTTGGGATTGGACATAGAACCTGGACCCATCGGAGAGACGTTGAAAGGAGCGTATCCTGATGGTAAGAATTATACTTTCGTGGAAATACAGCGCTATAGACTTCAGTGTGGTAGAGTAGACGTTTTGTTCCTAATTTTTCTGGACCAAACCTCCGCTCCGACCCAACGATACAATGAATTTTTTCTGTTCATATTCATAAATAAAAAAGATTAGGAATCGCAATGCTACTATATGCGTCCAGAGCAGTATTTTGAATACTATTCTTCTATAATCCATTATTGCGCGGGGTCTTACTAACAGGACTTCGCGGCACAGGACGGGTCTTCGTCGAAAAGCTAACACCACCCGGCATTTTCATACCCTTTCTTTGGGTGGTATATCGCCTTTAAAAGTCTAAGAGGGTAGTAGGGGGGATCTTAAGAGGGTAGTAGGGGATCTTAAGAGGGGTAGTAGGGGATCTATAGTAGGTAAGATAATTTGCCCTTTGATTTTTGATTGAATATACTATTTTTCTGCCTTTACCACGCATTATTGTATGCGCTTCTAGAGAAGTATGTATGCAGGAAGTAAATTCTAGTCGCTTTCTTTTGAATCCAATTTCAAATTAGATTAGAAAGATAGAAAGGCCATGAGGATGGGGAAAATAAAAAAAATCTTTTTAATTAGTTCTCCTTTTTTGGAATTTTCTTATTATCCTTATCATTTTTTTTACAGAATATTTTGCAAACTAAAAAAATACAATAGTCAATATTCCTTATAATAGATATACTTAATTATATCATAAGAATCTTAAGATATTTTTCGACTAGATAGAAATAGTAAATTTGAATTGAGACACCTATTCCATGACGGATTTAAACTTACCTTCTATTTTCGTGCCTTTAGTAGGCTTAGTATTTCCGGCAATTGCAATGACTTCTTTATTTCTTTATGTGCAAAAAAAAAAGATTGTCTAGTATTTTTTAGTGTAAGTAAATATAATATGGTAGGGTATGTGACTTTTTCTACACACACTTTCTACACACAAATGAAAAACGGCTATGGATGCAGATATAGGCTACGAGCATAAATGCATGAATATGCAGAGCTTGGTATAGCGAGTTTTTTTTTATTTATTTTAATTGAATCAACGAATATTTTTTGAATAGAAAGTCAATGTATCTAACCTATTATTTCACAGGAGTACTAGTTGCTGAAGGCGATTTCAGAATCAAAAAAAGTAAAGGCAAAATTATTTAGCTTATTCTCTCAATTTCAATCGACCGCTGCTGGATTTAGTATATCTAATATGAATTGGCGATCAGAACACATATGGGTAGAACTTCTAAAAGGTTTCTCGAAAAAGGAGTAATTTTTTCTGGGCCTGTATTCTTTTTCTAGGTTCACTAGGATTCTTATTGGTTGGGACTTCCAGTTATCTTGGTAAGAATATTATATCTATACTTCCATCTCAAGAAATTCTTTTTTTTCCGCAGGGGGTCGTGATGTCTTTCTACGGAATCGCAGGCCTATTCATTAGCTCCTACCTGTGGTGTACTATTTTGTGGAATGTAGGTAGTGGTTATGACCGATTCGATAGAAAAGAGGGAATAGTTTGCATTTTTCGTTGGGGATTCCCTGGAATAAAACGTCGCGTCTTCCTTCGATTCCTTATGCGGGATATCCAATCAATTAGAATTCAGGTTAAAGAGGGTCTTTATCCTCGTCGTATTCTTTATATGGAAATCCGGGGCCAGGGGATCATTCCCTTGACTCGTACTGATGATAAGTTTTTTACTCCACGAGAAATTGAACAAAAAAGCTGCCGAATTGGCCTATTTCTTGCGCGTACCAATTGAAGTATTTTGAGGTATCTTTTTTGAACTGAATTGAATGAAGAAAAGATAAATTGGAAGAAGAAAAGTTTTCTCAACATGGGAGGAAGTCCCTTCGAAATTGGATTTGTTATTGTAAGGGGATTTTTAAGTATTTATCTAAAGGAAGGAACAAACGAGGATAAGATAAAATTATTTTAAATTTTTTTTGTCGAAGTTAGATATATTGCATACTATTCTTCTCTTCCATTTTCACCCGAAAGGGCTTTTTTTATTCTATTTCACTATTTCATTCCATCTAGATCTAAGAAAGAACCCAATGCACTGAAATTCCACTAATATACAAAAAAGAAGAATAGATACAGGGTATCAAACCTATAGAGTTTTTGCTTCAAAGAAATAGAAATATCATGAAATAGAAATATCATCATATAGAGTCAGGGAATGGAATAGAGTCAGCGAATGAAGCATATTCATTAACAACTCCATTTACAGATCAAAAATGAAAAAAAAGAAAGCATTGCCTTCTTTACTATATCTTGTATTTATCGTACTTTTGCCTTGGGGGGTCTCTTCCTCATTTAACAAATGTCTGGAACTTTGGATTAAGAATTGGTGGAATACCAGGCAATCCGAAACTCTCTTAACTGATATTCAAGAGAAAAGGATTCTAGAAAGATTCATAGAATTAGAAGAACTTTCTCTCTTGGACGAGATGATAAAAGGGAAACTAAAGACACATGTACAAAAAACCTCCTACAGGAATACACAAGGAAATAATACAATGGGGTCAAAATAAATAATGAGGATCATCTCCATATCATTTTGCATTTCTCGACAAATATAATCTGTTTGGCTATTCTAAGTGGTTCTTTTTTTCTGGGGTAAAGAGGAACTTGTCATTTTGAATTCTTGGGTTCAGGAATTCTTCTATAATTTAAATGACTCAATAAAAGCTTTTTTTATTCTTTTAGTTACTGATTTTTTTGTTGGATTTCACTCCACCCGTGGTTGGGAACTAGTAATTCGTTGGGTCTATAACGATTTTGGATGGGCTCCTAATGAGCTTATTTTCACTATTTTTGTTTGTAGTTTTCCAGTAATTCTAGATACATGTTTGAAATTTTGGGTCTTTTTTTGTTTAAACCGTCTATCTCCTTCGCTTGTAGTCATTTATCATTCAATTAGTGAAGCATAAATTCATTTGATCTCCCGATATTAATATTAATCAAATTAGCATCTTTCTTTAGAAAGAAAGCCCTTTTCCATTTTACCAAAATTCTTTCTATTTATACCTGCTTTAAGGTATTCATCATTGCAGTACAACTGTTGCAGTAGAATGCCAACAAATTCGTGTATAGGGAACTAGATTAGCTTAGCTACCTATCTAATTTATTGTAGAAATTCTGGGGATCTGTGATTGGACATGGAAAATAGAAATACTTTTTCTTGGGTAAAGGAACAGATAACTCGATCGATTTCTGTATCGATCATGATATACGTAATAACTCGGACATCTATTTCAAATGCATATCCCATTTTTGCGCAGCAGGGTTATGAAAACCCACGAGAAGCAACTGGGCGAATTGTATGTGCCAATTGCCATTTAGCTAGCAAGCCCGTCGATATTGAAGTTCCCCAAGCTGTGCTTCCCGATACTGTATTTGAAGCAGTTCTTCGAATTCCTTATGATATGCAATTGAAACAAGTTCTTGCTAATGGAAAAAAGGGAGGGTTGAATGTAGGTGCTGTTCTTATTTTGCCCGAGGGATTTGAATTAGCGCCGCCCGACCGTATTTCCCCTGAGTTAAAAGAAAAGATAGGAAATCTTGCTTTTCAGAGTTATCGTCCCGATAAAAAAAAATATTCTTGTGATAGGCCCTGTTCCCGGTAAGAAATATAGTGAAATTGTCTTTCCCATTCTTTCCCCTGATCCTGCTACGAAGAAAGATGCTCATTTCTTAAAATATCCTATATATGTAGGGGGAAACCGAGGAAGAGGACAGATCTATCCTGATGGTAGCAAGAGTAACAATACAGTCTATAATGCTACGTCAACAGGTATAGTAAAGAAAAATACTACGTAAAGAAAAAGGGGGGGTATGAAATATCCATAGTTGATGCATCAGATGGACGCCAAGTGATTGATATTATACCTCCGGACCAGAACTTCTTGTTTCAGAGGGGGAATCCATCAAGATTGATCAACCATTAACAAGCAATCCTAATGTGGGAGGTTTTGGTCAGGGGGACGCAGAAATCGTGCTTCAGGATCCATTACGTGTCCAAGGCCTTTTGTTCTTCTTCGCATCCGTTATTTTGGCACAAGTTTTTTTGGTTCTCAAAAAGAAACAGTTTGAAAAGGTTCAATTGTACGAAATGAATTTCTAGGTCCCGGAATTTCTTACCATCAAGTTGGTAAAAAGCCTCGATTTATTGGCAATTGCTAGAATTATCTATGATCTTTTTTGGAAATCCTTTTTTTGTTTAGACTTTTTTTTGTTTACGAGATGTCTGGAATTCCTTATTTATATCTCATGCAAAAGAAGAGAATCCAAGGCAAAGGCGAGAACAATAAAATTTAAATTTCTTTCGAGGGATTGCAGGGTCTTCTTAATCGTCTATTCGGCACAAGAAAAAGGCTTTTTCTTGTGCCGATTCTTCTTGTATCAAAATAAGAATCCTTTTTCTTCCTAATTCGTCAAAGATTACTTTACTATTTCTTCTTTATTCGGGTCTGTCTCTTGGGCCTCTTTTTCTTTTGCTTAGGTTTAGCCGAGGTAGTGGACAAACAGAGGGGAAGAAAATATGGCGGGGGGACAAATTTCTTGTGATTGTAAGCAAATAGAATTGCTTGGCTTGTTTAATTAAGTTTAACTTCAAACTTACAGAAATTTTGCAAAAAAAAGTAAACTCTTCCATTGAAGGTTTTTTTTTTATTTTTAGGCTAGTTGAATAGTTTTGATTAAGGTTTTATTAGTTTATTACTCGAAACTAAATCAAGGATTTT
Organism: Hordeum vulgare subsp. vulgare; assembly: GCF_904849725.1. Taxonomy (NCBI): domain Eukaryota; kingdom Viridiplantae; phylum Streptophyta; class Magnoliopsida; order Poales; family Poaceae; genus Hordeum; species Hordeum vulgare. The sequence goes on along the minus strand of NW_025422581.1, from coordinate 8,941 downwards.
CAGGATACTTCCTTTGTGGAATAAGATATTGGATCCTCGAGTGATCTCTTTTTCTTGTTGCTTCATAAGAGTGAATCGAATAGATTCAATTCGCGTTATAAGAGTAAAAATTCCGCGGGTCCTTTCCGCTCTAATCAGATAAAGGGGGGTAAGGACCCGCTAAGCTCCTACTTTTTCATGTTTTACAATCTGGTCCCTCCGATTACTATAGAGATGAACCCAATCCAGAATATGAACCATAAAAGAAAACACCTACTAAACCAATCACAGGAATACCAGCTACAGTACCTATCAGCCAAAGAGGAATTCTTCCAGTAGTATCGGCCATTTCCCCTACTTTCCTCCACATTTTATCAATTGGTCATGCTAGAGACAAAAACAGTCATGGGTAGTTATAAGGATGGTATCTTTCCAAATGGGATAAGAGAATTCTTATTAGTCTCTTTCTTTCTCTCAATTGAAGAAGTAATTGGAAAATAAAACAGCAAGTACAAAAATGAGTAATAAACCCCAGTATAGACTGGGTACGATTCAATTCAACATTTTGTTCATTCGGGTTTGATTGTGTCATAGTTCTATAGTTGGAATTTGGTTTATCGTTGGATGAACTGCATTGCTGATATTGATCCCAAGAAAAAAACAGTAGGTACAGCTAGTCCGTGAATAGCCAGCCATCGCACTGTAAAAAATAGGATAGGTTCGATCTATGGTCATTGAGGGCCTCCTAAAAGGATCTACTAAATTCATCGAGTTGTTCTAAAGAATCAAAACGGTCGGTTATTAACGGAATTCCTTGTCGGCTTTCCGTGAAATATTCGTTTGGCCTAGGACTTCCAAACACGTCATAAGCTAAACCCGTACTGACAAATAACCAACCCGCAATGAATAGGGAAGGTATAGTAATGCTATGAATAACCCAGTATCGAATACTGGTAATAATATCAGCAAAAGAACGTTCTCCCGTGCTTCCAGACATGCTGAACTCCCAAAATTTTTGTACATTCAAAAAAGGAATTGATTCCGTAAAAGATGGGATCAACCAGTAAATAGAAAATTACTGATATTTCATCCTTGTGAGATTGTCAATTTTGTACCAAAGGTGTATTTTGAGTATACCGAATTAGTATAGCTATCCTTCCTATGGCACAGCAATCTGGTTTTGCCTGGTTCCGAAACATAATTACTTTTTTTTGTCTATAGGTAAGCTATATGTTATTCAAGGCGTCCAATAGAAAACCCCTTTTTTGTAGGTTCTATTTATTTTCCTTGGCTTCGGAATAATAGAGTAATTCGGAATAGCAGCCAAAATCTGGGAAAATCTAAGTTAATGATCAATAGGTTTGGATAAATAATTTAGGAAGGATATTCTCATACTGACACAATACAAGGACAAGTATATATATGTGAAATTTATCCTTTCATAATTCGTAATTAATCCTTGTCTTGTTTGTTGGATTAGGTCTAACTTTCTTGACCAAACTGCGAGCGTGGAACTTTACGAGATGAAATAGGGAAAGACAGAAGATAGAATAGAACTTAAAAGGATAATTGAAGTGACTCGTCTTCGAATCTACTTTGGTTGGAGTTCGAAAAAGGAATAAAAATAAAGTAAATTCAAGGAAGAGCTTTCTTTTTTTTTTAACAGACCCTCGGGAGGTCGTGGAATGCTTTTCTTCTCCTCTTATTCCATATAGAATACAATCAGTTAAAATTAAAATAAGAAGGAATAGGGGAATATTCGATCGTTCAGTCCAAAAAGAGGGTCCTATTGAAAAAGAAATTATCCAAAATAGAAAGAAGTTTTTTTTTCAAATTCAATTGTTTATTTATCTCTTATTCCGAAATTTCCCTGAAAATCCAATTTCATTTTTTCATTCAATGGGGGTTATATGATCTAGTTCTTAATATTATTACTTTACTCAATTGAAAAATTCCATAACAAATCTCTTGATTCGAAATTAGGGACTCATGTATCATCTGATGAATCCACTTTCTTTTACACTTCTGTATCTCACTCTATCTTGTTTTTTAGTATTATCTAAAATAACTGATGAATTATGAATTTTCCATAACTTAGGTAAATGCTTTACCAACATATGTAGTGTAGTAAAAAAAAATAAATGGAATTTAACTCTTTCATGCTTACTTTAACTAGTTATTTCGGTTTTTCTACTGGCTGCTTTAACTATAACCCCAGCTCTATTTATTGGCTTGAACAAGATACGTCTTATTTGAATTGACTGAATAATAATAATTCAGAAAAGCAAAATCTTTCTTTGGGATTCCTGATATTCTACGACTCTTTTCCAGACTAATTAGGAATTCTTTTCTTGGTCATTGAGATTCGTGGATAATTTAGAGTACTATTTAGGGATAGATCGTACCTCTTTTTTTATCCCCCCGAACAAATCGAAATGATTGAAGTTTTTCTATTTGGAATCGTCTTAGGCCTAATTCCTATTACTTTAGCGGGATTATTCCGTGACTGCGTATTTGCAATACAGGCGTGGGGATCAGTTGGATCTTTGATTGAGTCATTTTTTTTTTTTTTTATTGACCTCCTCTCTGGTCTGGAGGAGGTCAAATTGGAGTTACAATTCAATTTTGTTAAATTATTTTACTCTGCTTCGACATAAGATAGATGGAATCACGCTCTGTAGGATTTGAACCTACGACATCGGGTTTTGGAGACCCGCGTTCTACCGAACTGAACTAAGAGCGCTTTCATTCATTCAAAAAGAAAATCTTTTTCTATTCCTAATGTATCTCACGTACGTATAGTCTCCACAAATTCCAGTTATACCCACTTTACTTTAATTGATCTCGTTGCTACTGCCTATAAAGAAGAAAGAAGTAATAGGTAGGGATGACAGGATTTGAACCTGTGACATTTTGTACCCAAAACAAACGCGCTACCAAGCTGCGCTACATCCCTTTTCCAAATTAAATTGTTGTGCAATGCCATTGTACACAATTCCTGTCTTCTTTTCCACATCATAATTTTCTTATTCTTTCTCTATCTATATATAGAACCCTCGTGTCATTTCTTCTTTTTGGGTCTCATATAATTAAGGAATTATATACAGCTAAAATCCAATAGAATTTCGCCTATAAAAGAAAGATTACTTTTCCTTGATAATATATAGGAAGAAGGGGTCATCTTTTTATTTTTAGGGATAGGACAATTTCGGAAAATTTCGTCGATTATGGTTCAGTTTATATATAGCATAAGTTTATGATCATATATGTATTCCAACAAGGAAGGAGGATTTTCAATGCGGGATATAAAAACATATCTCTCTGTAGCACCCGTGCTAAGTACTCTATGGTTTGGTGCTTTAGCAGGTTTATTGATAGAAATTAATCGTTTATTCCCGGATGCTTTGTCATTCCCTTTTTTTTAATTCTAGTTATTGCTATGGGAGGGATAGATTTCTTCGTGATATGACAAAATTTTATCTTATCCTTTTCAATCTTTTTTTAGTATCGGAAGGAAAAAGAAAGAAAAGATGGATTGGGTTGAACCTCAGAGTCATTAAAAATTTGGTAAAACCCTATTTTTAAAAATAGAAATTCAATTTAAAGGGGTACCCAAGCTAAATCAGGCCTCAGAAATCAGAGCATAGAAAAAGGCGGGGCTGACTAATTAAATGAAAGGATTTCGAACCAAAATCTTTGCTAATTCGACAAGGATTGTATTCTTTAATTATTTCTCTATTTTTTATTACTTAATTTAAGAATAAAAAAAAATTATTCTAATGAATTTTATTCTTCTTCTTCGGATTCAAAATAGAAGAATAAAAGAATAAGTAGAAGAATTAAATTAAGTCAATCCAAAAGGAAAAGGAGGTTCATGGCCAAGGGAAAAGATGTTAGAATCAGAGTTATTTTGGAATGCATCAGTTGTGTTCGAAAAGGTGCCAATGAGGAATCGACGGGGATTTCTAGATATAGTACTCAAAAGAATCGCCACAATACACCCGGACAATTAGAATTCAAAAAATTTTGTCGTTATTGTCGCAAGCATACGACTCATCACGAAATAAAGAAATAGGAACATCGTGTATTCGATCTTTCCAAACAACAGAAAGAGTAAGAACTTCATATTTTATATATAAATAAAACATAGTATAGAATACAAAATACAAATCAACTCATCTGATTTCCGGTCGATATTATTTCATATGTATAGAGGGTATTCATATACTATAAATATGAATCAAATAAGATATGGATCAAAGAAAAACTACTTCTTCTGGATCCTAAATTAATAAAATAAAGAAGTGCATTTTCCAATTTTAAATTAAATAAGGAATAAATCATGTATACATCTAAACAACCTTTTCTTAAATCTAAGCAACCCTTTAGTAAATCCAAGCAAACTTTTAATAAATCCAAGCAACCCTTTCGTAAATCCAAGCAAACTTTTCGTAAATTCAAACAACCTTTTCGTAAATCTAAACAACCTTTTCGTAGGCGTCCCCGGATTGGCCCGGGAGATCGAATTGATTATAGAAACATGAGTTTAATTAATAGATTTATTAGTGAACAAGGAAAAATATTATCGAGACGAATAAATAGATTAACCTTGAAACAACAACGATTAATTACTCTTGCTATAAAACAGGCTCGTATTTTATCTTTTTTACCGTTTCGTAACTATGAGAACGAAAAACAATTTCAAGCCCAGTCAATTTCAATAATTACAGGTTCTAGACCCAGAAAAAATAGACATATTCCTCAATTAACGCAAAAGTACAATTCCAATCGAAACTTAAGAAACTACAACCAAAAATTTAAGAAACAACAACCGGAACTTAAGTTCCGATTGTTGATGTTTTATTCGAATTCGCAAGGGCCAGACCTATATATATTATAAAGAAAGTAATCCAGCTCGTCGATTCCTACCACTTAATCTTAATTTATTGTATCTTCCCGGAGTTCCCTCTCCGGGAATTCATCTTTTATTATTCCAGTATATTACTTTATTTATACCTTTAATTGATGATCTTTATTTTATTGGAAATCGTGTAAAGATTATTTGGATTTGATACAGCTACTTGTGCAAGCATTTTACGATTAAGAATCAATTTCTTCTTGTACAGGTTGTGTATTAATTTACTATAACTATCGAATACTTTATATACCCGCGTTGCTGCGTTTATCCGAGTGATCCACAAACGACGAAAATCCCCTCTTTTGCCTACCTCTATCTCGATGAGAGGAAACAAAAGCTCTTTTTACTTGTTGGGTAATCATTCGATTAAGTCTTAAATGAGCCCCTCTAAAGTTTGAGGCAAATGAACGCATTTTTGTTCGTCGTCTCCGGGCTATATATCCTCGCGGAACTCTGGTCATTGAATCAAATTAACCTTAATGAATAACTAATGATTTCTCTTCTTTTAGCCACCCTTTTTTCTCATTAATAACAAAACTAATTATTCCGATATATAAAATATTAATTCCAATGGCTTTTGCTATAGTAACCTTCCCAACCACGATTTTTTATTCCACTCCGTTCAGTTATTTCTATACGAAATAACAAATTCATTCTAAATAATACTAAAAAAAATAGTGGGTTCCATCGTTTCTATGGTTCCCTTTTAAACGGTGAGGCCCTCTCTATACACCGGAGCCCTTTCTTTCATCAAAAAGTATTACGAACTTGTATAGTTCACATTCTTTGGCTCTACCTATCCATTATAGAGTAAATAGCTCTTTTCACAATAAGAGTTATCCATACAGTGACGGTATTTAATTATGAAAGTTGGCTAAGTAGCTGACCCTGTTAGTCCGTTCTTTATAAGATAAAAGAGCATAAGCCTTTTTCTTTTTATTACTATTTCCTCCGCTTAATGGATAACCATTTGCTACCAATGGGAGAATTGCTTCTTATTTCCAAATTTAGATAATTCGATTTGCACCAAAGGAAACCAGAAATTCCATATACCATAGAAATCTAGGATAGAGAAGCTATATCCTATTCATTGGTACTAATCAGGGATACTTCAAATTTTTTTTATATTTGTTTGAAGTCATGATCTGAACGAGTCGCACATACACCCTAGCACATGTTCCTCGACGCTGAGGGCATCCTTTAAGCGCAGCCGTTTTTCTAGCATTTCGTATTGGCTGTCTTGCGTTTCTAATAAGTTGTTTAACCGTTGGCATGTTGTATGTATATAGAAAAAAATGGATTGGTTTAGATCCATCTTAACCTGATGATTGCTCATCATGAAGTCTTTCTATTTTCTATTAAATCGAGGAAAACACGAATTTAGCTGTGAAATAACTTTACAAGAAATCCGGACACTACCAATCCTTAAACATTTCCGGAAACCCACACTGGATCAGTATCGCAGTGCTTGTCAATCATTTCATCCCCTACAATATCGACAAGTCCATAAGCTTTGGCTTCGTCTGCTGACATAAAAACATCCCTTTCCATGTCTTCGGATACAACCCAAAAAGGCTTGCCTGTTCTTAGTGCATAAACCCTTGTGATCATTTCGCGAACTTTGTGTAACTCTTCTACTTCTAGTAAAAATTCTGGTGTCCTTGCCCGATAATAAGCACTAGCAGGTTGGTGAAGCATAATCCTCGCGTGAGGGAATGCTATACGCTTGGCGGGTTTCTCCTCCAAGCAGAATGAAGGACGCCATGGACGCGGCTATTCCGAGGCATATTGTATATATATCTGGTGTCACCGTTTGCATCGTATCAAAAATAGCCATTCCTGAGATTAGCCAACCGCCTGGGGAGTTTATAAACAAAAAAAATATCACTAATTCCATCTTCTATACTCAGATATACCATGAGACCTGTAATATGATTCGTGATCTCGCAACGAATCTCTTGACCTAAAAAAAGTGTCCTTTCTCGATACATAACATTGTATAAGTCAACCCAAGTCGCTTCTTCATCTCCAGGAATCCGGTAAGGTACTTTTGGAACACCAATGGGCATATTAGATTAATATTATTAAATTTAAGTAAGAAACACTTTAATATGGAAACGTAAGAATGGAACAGAAAGAAAGAATCTGCAGTTTATTGTCTTAATTTTTATTCTTATTCTATTCTATTTTATTCTTATTCTATTCTATATGAATACTATAGATTCTATTAATACATAGATGGAAAGGTTATACATATAAGAAAGGTAAGACAGATTGAATAAAGAAAAAGGAATGGTGATTCGAATGCTAAACAAAGAGGGGTAGCGATCTATTCTTCGTTTTTTCCAAATTGGCCAAGTTACCCATTGCATATTGGCACTTATCGAGTATAGAATAGATCTGCTTCTCTTTCTTCTTATGAACAGAATTGGCTTCTTATTTTTAATGGAATGAAATAAATATTCGCGCTTTCTGACACAGAATCCCCTAGAAGGGTTAGGTACAATGGATAATCTTTTTCAATGCGATAAAATAAAGCGACATCGTGTCTATTTTTCTTTGCTAAAGGGGTATTTCCATGGGTTTGCCTTGGTATCGTGTTCATACTGTCGTATTGAATGATCCGGGTCGATTGCTTGCGGTGCATATAATGCACACAGCTCTAGTTTCTGGTTGGGCTGGCTCAATGGCTTTATACGAATTAGCAGTTTTTGATCCCTCTGATCCTGTTCTGGATCCAATGTGGAGACAAGGTATGTTCGTAATTCCCTTCATGACTCGTTTAGGAATAACGGATTCGTGGGGTGGTTGGAGTATTTCAGGAGGAACTGTAACAAATCCGGGTATTTGGAGTTATGAAGGTGTGGCAGCTACGCATATTGTGTTTTCTGGCTTGTGTTTCTTGGCAGCGATCTGGCATTGGGTATATTGGGACCTAGAAATATTCTCTGATGAGCGGACGGGAAAACCCTCTTTGGATTTGCCCAAGATCTTTGGAATTCATTTATTTCTTGCAGGGGTGGCTTGCTTTGGCTTTGGGGCATTTCATGTAACGGGTTTGTATGGTCCTGGGATATGGGTATCCGATCCTTATGGACTAACTGGAAAAGTACAAGCTGTAAATCCAGCGTGGGGTGCAGAAGGTTTTGATCCTTTTGTTCCGGGGGGAATAGCTTCTCATCATATTGCTGCGGGTACATTGGGTATATTAGCGGGCTTATTCCATCTTAGTGTCCGTCCGCCTCAACGTCTATATAAAGGATTACGTATGGGCAATATTGAAACTGTACTTTCCAGTAGTATCGCTGCTGTTTTTTTTGCAGCTTTCGTAGTTGCTGGAACTATGTGGTATGGGTCAGCAACGACCCCAATCGAATTATTTGGGCCCTACTCGTTATCAGTGGGATCAGGGATACTTTCAGCAAGAAATATATCGAAGAGTTAGCAATGGTTTAGCCGAAAATCTTAGTTTATCAGAAGCTTGGTCTAAATTCCCGAAAAAATTAGCCTTTTATGATTATATTGGTAATAATCCGGCAAAAGGGGGATTATTCAGAGCGGGCTCAATGGACAATGGGGATGGAATAGCTGTTGGATGGTTAGGACATCCCGTCTTTAGAGATAAAGAAGGACGTGAGCTTTTTGTACGCCGTATGCCTACTTTTTTTGAAACATTTCCGGTTGTTTTGGTAGATGAGGAGGGAATTGTTAGAGCGGACGTTCCTTTTAGAAGAGCAGAATCCAAATATAGTGTTGAACAAGTAGGCGTAACGGTGGAGTTCTATGGTGGCGAACTTAATGGAGTAAATTATTCTGATCCTGCTACTGTAAAAAAATATGCGAGGCGTTCTCAATTAGGGGAAATTTTTGAATTAGACCGGGCTACTTTGAAATCGATGGTGTTTTTTCGCAGCAGTCCAAGGGGTTGGTTCACTTTTGGTCATGCTACCTTTGCTTTGCTCTTCTTTTTCGGACACATTTGGCATGGCGCTAGAACATTGTTCCGAGATGTTTTTGCTGTATTGATCCAGATTTGGATGCTCA
>NW_025422580.1:10000-95480 GCF_904849725.1 Hordeum vulgare subsp. vulgare | reverse complement strand
AAGGGTATTTTTGTCTTTTCTTTCTTCAAAAATTCTTATATGTTAGCAGAAAAACCTTATCCATTAATAGCTGGAACTTCAACAGCAGCTAAGTCTAGAGGGAAGTTGTGAGCATTACGTTCGTGCATTACTTCCATACCAAGGTTAGCACGGTTGATGATATCAGCCCAAGTATTAATAACGCGACCTTGACTATCAACTACAGATTGGTTGAAATTGAAACCATTTAGGTTGAAAGCCATAGTACTAATACCTAAAGCAGTGAACCAGATTCCTACTACAGGCCAAGCAGCCAAGAAGAAGTGTAAAGAACGAGAGTTGTTGAAACTAGCATATTGGAAGATTAATCGGCCAAAATAACCATGAGCAGCCACAATATTATAAGTCCTCTTCCTCTTGACCAAATTTGTAACCCTCATTAGCAGATTCATTTTCAGTAGTTTCCCTGATCAAACTAGAGGTTACCAAGGAACCATGCATAGCACTGAATAGGGAACCGCCGAATACACCAGCTACACCTAACATGTGGAATGGATGCATAAGGATGTTGTGCTCTGCCTGGAATACAATCATAAAGTTGAAAGTACCAGAGATTCCTAAAGGCATACCATCAGAAAAGCTTCCTTGACCAATAGGGTAAATCAAGAAAACAGCAGTAGCAGCTGCAACAGGAGCTGAATATGCAACAGCAATCCAAGGACGCATACCCCAGACGGAAACTAAGTTCCCACTCACGACCCATATAACAAGCTACACCAAGTAAGAAGTGTAGAACAATTAGCTCATAAGGACCACCATTGTATAACCACTCATCAACAGATGCAGCTTCCCAAATTGGGTAAAAGTGCAATCCGATCGCCGCAGAAGTAGGAATAATAGCACCAGAGATAATATTGTTTCCATAAAGTAAAGAACCAGAAACAGGCTCGCGAATACCATCAATATCTACTGGAGGGGCAGCGATGAAGGCGATAATAAATACAGAAGTTGCGGTCAATAGGTAGGGATCATCAAAACACCGAACCATCCGATGTAAAGACGATTTTCAGTGCTAGTTATCCAGTTGCAGAAGCGACCCCACAGGCTTGTACTTTCGCGTCTCTCTAAAATTGCAGTCATGGTAAGATCTTGGTTTATTCAAATTGCAAGGACTCCCAAGCACACGTATTAACTAGAATATAGATAATAGAAGGCTTGTTATTTAACAGTATAACATAGACTATATACCAATGTCAACCAAGTCAGCCCAAAGATTGGCTATCCATATAAATAAATTAACCAAACCAATAATTTTGTATTTGTAAATGAAGTGAGTAAAAGTTAAAAACTTTGATGGGTCTTTTCTATATGGGTTGCCCGGGACTCGAACCCGGAACTAGTCGGATGGAGTAGATAATTCTTCCTTGTTACAATAGAGAAAAATCCCTCCCCAAATCGTGCTTGCATTTTTCATTGCACACGACTTTCCCTATGTAGAAATAGCCAATATTCTATTCCAAAGAGGAAGTTCTACTAATTTTTTAATTAGTAAGTTGATTCACCTACTCTTTATTATAATAAAAGGAACATTTCAGAATGAAAAATATGAAAGTTTTTTCTTGATCATTTATCAACCCTTTCCTGTTTATTAGTTTTGTCTAATGATTAATTAAGAGGGTTGACCAGGTCATTGATACCTATAATATCCAAATACCAAATACGCTCAGTGTGTGATCCACTGAAAGAAAAAAGAGTTGTTTTGGTGAACATCAAAGAAAAAACTTGCTCTTCTTCCGTAAAAAATTCTTCTAAAAATGCCGAACCCAATCGTTGCATAAAAGTTCGTACCGTGCTTTTATGTTTACGAGCTAAAGTTCTAGCGCATGAAAGTCGAAGTATATACTTTAGTCGATACAAAGTCCGTTTTTTCGAAGATCCACTATGATAATGAAAAAGATTTCTACATATCCGACCAAATCGATCAAGAATATCCCAATCTGATAAATCCGTCCAAATGGGTTTACTAATAGGATGCCCCGATCCAGTACAAAATTGAGCTTTTGATAAGTATCCTATGAGGAGAGTAGCGGGGGACTATGGTATCGAATTTTTTCATTCGAGTATCTATGAGAAATGAATTCTCCAGCATTTGATTCCTTACCAACAAAGGACTTTTTGGTACACTTGAAAGGTATCCCATAAAATCGAAGCAAGAGTTTGCTAATTGGTTTATATGGATTCTTCGCGGCTGAGTCCAAAAAAAGAAATAATATTGCCAGAAATTGATAAGGTAGCATTTCCATTTCTTTTTCAAAAAAAAACTGCCTTTTGATGCAAGAATTGCCTTTCCTTGATATCGAACATAATGTATAGAGGATCCATAAAGAACCATAAGGTTTTCCGAGAAAAACCAGGGTACATTATCCCAAAATGTTCCATCTTCCTAGAAAAGTGGATTCGTTCCAGAAAAGTTCCAGAATATGCTAATGGTAAGCAAGAAGATTGTTTACGAAGAAACAACAAGAAAAATTCATATTCTGATACATAAGAGTTATATAGGAATTTAACTAGTCTTTTATTTTCTTTTTGAAAAAAAAGAATGGATTTCATTGAAGTAATAAAACTATTCCAATTCGAATAGTAGTTGAGAAAGAATCGCAATAAATGCAAAGATGGAACATCTTGGATACGGTATTGAAGGAGTTGAACCAAGATTTCCAAATGGATAGGATAGGGTATTTCTATATGTGATAGATAATCCAAATGCAAAAATTTGTCTTCTAAAAAGGGAAATATTGAATGAATAGAGCGTAAATTCTGAAACTTTGGTATTTCTTTTTCTTTCGGACAAGATAATTCCCGTAGCGAGAATGGGATTTCCACAACAATCGCAAACCCCTCAGATAGAATCTGAGAATAAAACTCAGAATAAAAAAAAATTTTGTAATCCAATAATCGATCTTGATTAGGATGATTAACCGAGTTATCCAAAAAATTCTGCTGATACATTCGAATAATTAAACGTTTCACAAGTAGTGAACTAAATTTCTTGTTATTCCAACTAACTATTTCCACAGGTTCAGAACCGTTTAATCCATAATCATGAGCAAATGCATAAATATACTCCTGAAAGAGAAGTGGGTAGACAAAGTATTGTTGACGAGATTTCTGTTTTTCTGAATACCCTTCGAATTTTTCCATTTGTATTTCTACTTGAATCAGAGAGAAGAAGCATTTCTCGGTTTATCGAATGATGATACATAGTGCAATATGGTCAGAACAGGGTGTTGCATTTTTAATACAAACCCTGGAAAGAAAGGGAGTCTAATCCACGGATCTTTTTCCGCTCCTTTTCTACCGAATTAGTTTATGTTTGTTCTAAATTACAAAAAAGAACAGAACAAGTTTTTTATTTTTGCAGGCCAATCGCTCTTTTGACTTTGGAATACAGCCTCTTTATCAATATACTGCTTCTTTTACACATTCAATCCATAACATCCCTTATTCAATCCATAATCAAGAATAATTAGGATTTCTAAAAAAAAAGAAAAAATAAAGGGTCCACTCATAGGAAAACCCAACCTTTCCCCACATCCGGCACTAATCTATTTTTAACGTCTAATTAGAGCGGGGAATCCTTCCAATTAGGAAGTTAAGCTCGTTGCTTTTTATTTTACCAGAATTGGAGCCAGGCTCTATCCATTTATTCACTAGACCCAGAAAATCGTAATTTTGGATTCCATTCAAAAAAGATTGATTTTATTACGACATGCTATTTTTTCCATTCATTACCTTTGAGGATCAGTCGTGGTCTTCTAGACTCTACCAAGAGTCTGGACGAATTTGTTGTTTCATCCAAATGTGTAAAAGATCATAGTCGCACTTAAAAGCCGAGTACTCTACCATTGAGTTAGCAACCCAGATAAAAAAAGGATCTTAGATACGATCGAAATCCAAAAATCAATGGAATTACACCGCGCGCTTCTGTCAAAACATTGAACTAGCAAGACATCAAAAGAAAGATTTTATCGACCATGAAAAACACTCAAATGGCAAAACGAACAGGTCCGGTTAAATTCCACTAAAGTGAAAAAAAAGAGCGACCCTAATCACGATGGCCAAATTCTCCTTTTTTTAGCGATTTTTATTAAAAAAAATATATATTATATTGTATGAGAATACATGCAAGAGGAACACCCTTATCATTTGAGCGAAGTGTAAGCAGAAAAATTAAATATGGAGTGAGGATAAAGAGACCCATCTATCTACAAATTCTATTTGTTCAATAGACCTTTGTCAATGGAAATACAATGGTAAGAAAACAAATTAGATAGAAAAAGTAAATAAAATAGGGGCTTATGTTGGATTGGCACGATATAAATCCAAATAGGATTAAGAAAGAGGTAAATTGTGTCTAAATAATTAGACAACGAGGAATACTAATAATCTTCTCCTATCCTACTTTTTTATTCATTTAGTTCTTCAATTAACTCAAAGTTCTTTCTTTTTCTTTAAAGAATTCCGCCTTCCTTAAAATATCATAAACAGTTCTTGTCGGTTGAGCACCCTTTTCAAGGAAATAGAGAATAGCTGGAACATTTAAACAAGTTTGATTCTTTATCGGATCATAAAAACCTACTTTTCGAAGATCTCTTCCTTCTCTTCGAGATCGAACATCAATTGCAACGATTCGATAGACAGCTTATTGGGATAGATGTAGATAAACAACGCCCCCCTAGAAACGTATAGGAGGTTTTCTCCTCATACGGCTCGAGAAAATGATTCGAATTTCTGTCGATAATAATAGAAATTAGACTATGACGTCCATTAATTTCCTTACAGAAAAAACAAATTTCATTTATACTCATGACTCAAGTTGGCTAATTCTGCCTGAGAAACTTCGAAGGCAAAATCCTTCAAAAATTTTTGAGTCGTCTTTAAACTCTTTTCTTTGTCTCATTTCGAACGAATTGACTTTTATTCCTTATTCTGATCCAACTCTGTTGTTGAGACAATTGAAAATTGTGTTTACTTGTTCTGGAATCCTTTATCTTTGATTTGTGAAATCCTTGGGTTTAGACATTACTTCGGGAATTCCTATTTTTTTCTTTCAAAAGAGTAGCAACATACCCTTTTTTCTTATTTCCTTCGATAAAGCATTTATCTCTTCTATAGAAATCTAATAAGGGGGATTGATTCTGATATACTTTTATTGGACTTTCTTCGTATTTTAACCTTTCGATTTATTTCTATATTAAGGATAGACTGACAAAGTTGGCCTAATTTATTAGTTTTCACTAACCCTAGATTCTTTCCCTTGATAAAAAATAAACTCTGTCCTCTCGAGCTCCATCGTGTACTATGTTACTTAAACCCTGCGCAAATTTGGTTCGGAACGAATAGAACAGGCTATGTCGAGCCAAGAGCATTTTCATTACTATGGAAAATGATGGATAGCAAAATCCACAATCGATCATGTCCTTCAAGTCGCACGTTGCTTTCTACCACATCGTTTTAAACGAAGTTTTACCATAACAAACATTCCTCTTTTCATTGCAAAGTGGTATAGAAAATTGATCCAATATGGATGGAATCATGAATAGTCATTGGTTTTGTTTTTTGTATACTAATTAAAATTAAAACTTGCTATCTATGGAGCAATATGGATAAAAGAAAGTAAGTATTTATCCGGGAAGCCTCCGCCAAGATCCAATTTATTTAAACCCATATTCGAATTCTATCATATGAATGAAACATAGAAAAAGACGACTAAACAAGTTTGCTTAAAACTTATTTATTATTAAATTTCCACCCTCAACGGATGGCTCGAGATGATCAATCTTGAAGTGAGAAGAGAAGGATTGACTCTTCCTCAATAAATAAACTATCAACCTCCAAAAAAGTTTAATTCATTTAATTACTAGAATTAGAATTCTATTAGTAATATATTTTTTCCGTACCAAAAACAATTAACTATAATAACTAAATAAACTATTCCAATGAATAGATTGAAAGTTTTTGGTAGTTAATTGTTTTTGGTACTTCTTCGACTCGAAGACCAAAAGGAAGAAAAAAATATGATTAAGTGATTATTAAGTGATTATTAAGTGATCATAGTAGAGGCATATCCTGAATGTGCCTGCTAGATCCCATTTTTTTCATGAAAATAAAGGTAGTCAATTTGACTGGACTTAAGACTTTATTATGTTTTCTGAGAAAACATAAGATATCATTATTCTCTTTAATAAACTTTTGTCTCATACGGAGTACTATATGATTTCACCGTTTGTTTCATCAGAAACAATCTGGGACGGAAGGATTCGAACCTCCGAGTAACGGGACCAAAACCCGCTGCCTTACCACTTGGCCACGCCCCATTTCGGGTTTTATGCGACACTAATAAACACTATTATGTTTATTTGTTATTCGTCAATACCATTTCAATTACATAAATAAAGAAGAGATATTCTCTTGCTAGTATTCTACACATGCAGATAATATAGAATCAAAAAAATGCATTGATCATTACATGGAATTCTATTAAGATATTATATGAAAGTCGAATTTATTCCACTCTCATTTGAGAGTGCGAATACAAGGAGGTATTTTGTGTTTGGGAAAGTCCGAAGAAAAAAAGATTTTGAATCTGCCTTTTCCTTCTTTCCCTTAAAAAAATAACTCAATCAAAATCCAATTATTTACTCTACAAGAATGAAATGCTTGTTATGCCTAATATACTTAGTTTAACCTGTATCTGTTTTAATTCTGTTCTTTATCCTACTAGTTTTTTCTTTGCCAAATTGCCCGAAGCTTATGCTATTTTCAATCCAATCGTGGATATTATGCCTGTTATACCTCTATTCTTTTTTCTATTAGCCTTTGTTTGGCAAGCTGCTGTAAGTTTTCGATGAAATCTTTAGTACTCTGTATGCCAAATTGAATGATGTGTTCATTCCAAAAAAAAAAATTAAAATGGGTAAAAGCCGAGAAGTTTTATATTTTTATATTATGAACCCTCAATTCTAAAATTGAAATTATTCTACATTGAATGGGTAGCTACAGCAATAAATTTGGATCAGCCTTTCTACTCCCCTGCACCTAGGTTGAGCAGGTACCTTTAGGTACCTACACAATACCTATTCAATACCACCTAACCCTATTTTTGCTATTGATAAGAGTTCTTATTATAAATGAATTCTTGCAATTTTTTTCCAGAATTCATTTTTGCATTTTTAGGTATCAAAAAAAACCATCCTAGTGGATCCGTGTGGTAAGGAAAAACTGGTAATCTATTCCTTAAAAAAAAATCTTGGAGATTATGTAATGCTTACTCTCAAACTTTTTGTTTATACAGTAGTGATATTCTTTGTTTCACTCTTTATCTTTGGATTCTTATCTAATGATCCAGGACGGAATCCTGGACGCGAGGAGTAAAAATTCAATTTTTTTTTTTTCTTACAAATTGGATTTGTTTCGTACATTTATCTATGAGAAAATCCGGGGGTCAGAATTCTTTCCAGTTTGAAAGTCCCAAATGATCCAAGGGAGCGGAAAGAGAGGGATTCGAACCCTCGGTACAAAAAAATTGTACAACGGATTAGCAATCCGCCGCTTTAGTCCACTCAGCCATCTCTCCACGTTCCAAAGCGAAAGGTTTCCGTGATATGATATAGGCAAGAAATAAGAAATAACGGTTGCAAAAAACCCCTTTTTTTCTTTCAAAAGTCTATAAAAATTATATTGCCAATTCCATTTTAGTTATATTCTTTTTTCTTAATGTTAATAAAAAAAAGAAGAAAATTCTTGTTTTTTCTTTGTAAAAATCGATATTGACCGAGAGACAATCAAATAGATTTTCTCTTTAGCGGGCATTTCCATATAGGACTTGTTATAATTATAATAAAACAAGCTATATATAAAAAAACGCTTTTTTTTTTTTTGTCGATTATTTATCAAGAAAGCAAAAAGGGTTCTTATCAAATCCACCATAAAATTGGAAAGAAGCATAAAGTAAGTAGACCTGACTCCTTGAATGATGCCTCTATCCGCTATTCTGATATATAAATTCGATGTAGATGAAATTGTATAAGCGAATTTTTCGTATTTCCTTAGACTTAGACCGCGCAAGACAAGAATTTTTCGCTATTTACGATTTCATATTCTTGTTACTAGATGTTCTATAGGAATAAGAAGAAATCGCAACTCCTTTGCGCTACACATAAAAATTGATTTCGAAGGTCCTTTTTTTTTTCAGAATCCTCCATTTTAGTTCTTCCCCCCATGCAATAGAGAGGGAATGGGAAAAAAGGGGTTACTTTTATTTTCATTTTTCCCTTAAAAGATAGACTTTGAAATAGGAGTCTTGGAATAATGCTGAATTCAAAGGTTTATTTCTATAAGTATAAGATAAGAAAAACAAATCGAATCAAATTCATGGATTTACAACGACCTCGGTTGTGACTCCATAGATAAAAATGGAAAATTTCTCTCTTCGAGACCATTGAAAAAGGGCATTGAACGAGAAAGAAATCGTCCACAGATATAAAACTATCATATGCCTTGGAAAGTGATATGAGGTGCTCGGAAATGGTTGAAGTAATTGAATAGGAGGATCACTATGACTATAGCCCTTGGTAGAGTTCCTAAAGAAGAAAATGATCTATTTGATACTATGGATGACTGGTTACGAAGGGACCGTTTCGTTTTTGTAGGATGGTCTGGCCTATTGCTCTTTCCTTGTGCTTATTTCGCTTTAGGGGGTTGGTTTACAGGGACAACTTTTGTAACTTCTTGGTATACCCATGGATTGGCAAGTTCCTATTTGGAAGGTTGTAATTTCTTAACCGCAGCAGTTTCTACCCCTGCCAATAGTTTAGCACACTCTTTGTTGCTACTATGGGGGCCAGAAGCACAAGGAGATTTTACTCGTTGGTGTCAATTAGGCGGTCTATGGACTTTTGTAGCTCTCCACGGGGCTTTTGCACTAATAGGTTTCATGTTACGCCAATTTGAACTTGCTCGGTCTGTTCAATTGCGGCCTTATAATGCAATCTCATTCTCTGGTCCAATTGCTGTTTTTGTTTCGGTATTCCTTATTTATCCACTGGGGCAATCTGGTTGGTTCTTTGCGCCGAGTTTTGGCGTAGCAGCGATATTTCGATTCATCCTTTTCTTCCAAGGATTTCATAATTGGACGTTGAACCCATTTCATATGATGGGAGTTGCCGGAGTATTAGGCGCGGCTCTGCTATGCGCTATTCATGGAGCAACCGTAGAAAACACTCTATTTGAGGACGGTGATGGTGCAAATACCTTCCGTGCTTTTAACCCAACTCAAGCTGAAGAAACTTATTCAATGGTCACTGCTAACCGCTTTTGGTCCCAAATCTTTGGTGTTGCTTTTTCCAATAAACGTTGGTTACATTTCTTTATGCTATTTGTACCCGTCACCGGTTTATGGATGAGTGCTATTGGCGTAGTTGGCTTGGCTCTGAACTTACGTGCCTATGACTTTGTTTCCCAGGAAATCCGTGCAGCGGAAGATCCTGAATTCGAGACTTTCTACACCAAAAATATTCTTTTAAACGAGGGTATTCGTGCGTGGATGGCAGCTCAGGATCAGCCTCATGAAAATCTTATATTCCCTGAGGAGGTTCTACCACGTGGAAACGCTCTTTAATGGAACTTTCGTTTTAGCTGGTCGTGACCAAGAAACCACCGGCTTTGCTTGGTGGGCTGGGAATGCCAGACTTATCAATTTGTCCGGTAAACTACTTGGAGCTCACGTAGCCCATGCCGGATTAATCGTATTCTGGGCCGGAGCAATGAACCTATTTGAAGTGGCCCATTTCGTACCAGAAAAGCCCATGTATGAACAAGGGTTGATTTTACTTCCACACTTAGCTACTCTAGGTTGGGGAGTAGGGCCAGGGGGGGAAGTTCTAGATACTTTTCCATACTTTGTATCTGGCGTACTTCACCTAATTTCCTCCGCAGTCTTAGGCTTCGGTGGCATTTATCACGCGCTTCTGGGACCCGAGACTCTTGAAGAATCTTTTCCATTCTTTGGTTATGTCTGGAAAGATAGAAATAAAATGACTACAATTTTGGGTATTCACTTAATTTTGTTAGGTCTAGGTGCTTTTCTTCTAGTACTCAAGGCTCTTTATTTTGGCGGTGTATATGATACCTGGGCCCCTGGGGGGGGAGATGTAAGAAAAATTACCAATTTGACCCTTAGTCCCAGTGTTATATTTGGTTATTTACTAAAATCTCCTTTTGGGGGAGAAGGGTGGATTGTTAGTGTAGATGATTTAGAAGATATAATTGGTGGACATGTATGGTTGGGTTTTATTTGTGTATTTGGGGGAATTTGGCATATTTTAACCAAACCCTTCGCATGGGCTCGCCGTGCATTTGTATGGTCTGGAGAAGCTTACTTGTCTTATAGTTTAGCTGCTTTATCTGTCTTTGGTTTTATCGCTTGTTGTTTTGTATGGTTCAATAATACAGCTTATCCGAGTGAGTTTTATGGACCCACCGGGCCAGAAGCTTCTCAAGCTCAAGCATTTACTTTTCTAGTTAGAGACCAGCGTCTTGGAGCTAATGTGGGATCCGCTCAAGGACCCACAGGTTTAGGGAAATATCTAATGCGTTCCCCAACTGGGGAGGTTATCTTTGGAGGGGAAACTATGCGTTTTTGGGACCTTCGTGCTCCATGGTTAGAACCTCTAAGGGGCCCCAACGGTTTGGACTTGAGTAGGTTGAAAAAAGACATACAACCTTGGCAAGAACGGCGCTCAGCAGAATATATGACCCACGCTCCTTTAGGCTCTTTAAATTCCGTGGGTGGCGTAGCGACCGAGATCAATGCAGTTAATTATGTCTCTCCTAGAAGTTGGTTATCAACTTCTCATTTTGTTCTAGGATTCTTCTTTTTTGTGGGCCATTTATGGCATGCAGGAAGAGCCCGAGCTGCTGCAGCAGGTTTTGAAAAGGGAATCGATCGTGATTTGGAACCTGTTCTTTACATGAACCCTCTTAACTAAGATTTTCTTATTTATACCTGTTCTACTTTTTTTCTGTTCTGGCTCGGTTATTCTATCTAGCCGAGCCATTCATTCCTTTTTATGAAAGAAAGATAAGGGACAGAATAAAAAAAAATGAAAGAAACAAACGTATTCAATAAGCAAAAGGAGAGAGAGGGATTCGAACCCTCGATAGTTCCTAGAACTATACCGGTTTTCAAGACCGGAGCTATCAACCACTCAGCCATCTCTCCACCGCCTAATCCTTATTTTACTCCTACAAATAGAACATAGCCATATAAAAAATAAAAATATTTATTAACCTCTAGAAAGATATCAGATACAAGTTCCTTTTCGATATATCTCTGTATACTGTATACACGGATACAGGATCCGCTATACCCGCTTGTGAAATAAAGACTAAATAACCTCCTCTCACCCCCATATCCAAATAAAAAAGAGGTTAAGTAATAAATTTTAATTAAAGAGAAGAATCAATGGATTCATGATTAAACCCCTCCTACTTCTTGTATTTTTTTACAATTTTGGTTAAGTGAGGGATCAAATATGTAGTCAACTTTATTTGATGGTAGCTTGGAGGATTAGAAATATGACTATTGCTTTCCAATTAGCTGTTTTTGCATTAATTGCGACTTCCTCAGTCTTAGTAATTAGTGTACCCCTTGTATTTGCTTCTCCTGATGGTTGGTCAAATAATAAAAATGTTGTATTTTCCGGTACATCATTATGGATTGGACTAGTCTTTCTCGTAGCTATTCTGAATTCTCTCATTTCTTAAATTAAATTTGGTTAATATTTAGTAACCCCATAAAAAAGAAATAATAAAGGCCATTTAAAAAATTCGAATAGTGAGACGTATTAAAACGCAATTTGCGTTCCGAATTGCTAGCTCTTCTCTTTCAGTATTATGAAATTCCCATTAGAATATTCATTGACAGATAATAAAAAAAGGAAAACTCTAATATCTAATATAATAGAATAGAAAATGAAATGAAACGGTCGACCCAGACATAGACGGTCGACCCAAGCGGATATACGCTATAAAATATATACCGTAGCGAGCGTAGTTCAATGGTAAAACATCTCCTTGCCAAGGAGAAGATACGGGTTCGATTCCCGCCGCTCGCCCGCTTAATTTATCAAAGTACTATGATAAAAAGTTTAGTCTAGTTAATTGTTTAACTACTTATATTAAATTAAGTATTAATTAAGTATTAGTCTAGTGCCGTATCCCTTACTATATTTACCCTTCCTTTGCATCCCCCTCAAAAAAAGAGGGCGCTCCGGAGGCAGAAATAGAACTAGCCAACAGAGCCCCAAAATTGGGTATTAACTGAGACAAACAACGGGCAAACTGTTTTTAAAAGGAAGGGAGAGGTAGACTGTCCCTTTCATTTCATTTTTATTTTCTGCAAGGTAGGGAGAAGCCTTGCGCCTTCTTTTTGTGAAGGCAAGTGGCTTCGCAAATTGCTCAATTTTGCCCTCTAGGGCCCGGAACTAATGAATAAAAAAGGGTTGGATACGCCCCTCTACCATATCTAGAGAAATAGAATACTCCTTTTATAGAGACTGCTAAGTGCGGAGACGGGAATCGAACCCGTGACCTCAAGGTTATGAGCCTCGTGAGCTACCAAACTGCTCTACTCCGCTCTGTAGTACCAGAAACTGGTGGACAAAAAAGGCTTGAATACAAGCCTTTAACATGTCTAGACAAATAGAATACTCCTTTTATACAGAATGGAGCGGGTAGCGGGAATCGAACCCGCATCGTTAGCTTGGAAGGCTAGGGGTTATAGTCGACGTTGGTTGATTATTTTTAACGTCTCTAATTCAAAACCGAACATGAAATTTTGATTTCATTCGGCTCCTTTATGGATATTCTCACCACTTAACATCTATGTCAGCTTTTCTATTTGAATGGAACCAAAGCTCTCTGCTTTCTAGATGATCCTTATAGAGTAGGAGATAGAAATTCTATCTAAATCCATCTAATCTACTTACTTCGTTCCCTAATTTCATTCAAGAGATCCTGAGGAAAAGAATTGGGTTTCCACCGAGCTGAAACAATATGCGGATGGTTCTAGTAAACCAAAACTATCGTTTTTTAGCTATTTGGCTTCCTTATCCTTTAACAAAAGAAGATTTAGTTACGATTGGAAATCAACTTTTTTGTATCTTCATCCATAGATCCTTTACTCATATTTTCAAAATTGGAATACTTAAATCCAATGCAAAATTATGCTTCGCGACTCTGTACTCATATCATAATCCAATTTTTATTTTGGATGCAATTTAAATTAGTTTTTGGGTACAAATCGCCAGAATGTATATTCTTCCTCAATATGCTATTGAGAGGAAAAGGATTTAATCCTTTATAAGAACTAAAGTTTTCATCGGAATATAAAAAAAAACTTAAGGATGCCTTAAGTATATCATTTCAAATTCAGTTATTAATAGAACGAATCACACTTTTACCACTAAACTATACCCGCTACATTGTATATTATGGTATAAATGGTACCCTTTGTCAAGGATAGCCATTTGACAAGGAGGCTAATTCCCCCTTATTGAATCAGATGGAGAAGGTTCATGACACTGAGCCATTGGTACTTCTACTTCGATCGCGCGCCTTTACTTTAGGATTTAGATAGCCCCTCTCCCTCTGGTCTGTAAAATAAATCTCTTCTTACCCTGCTAATAGCGCCTGAACCAAATGTATTTATTTTGATTAGGATCCTATCCTATTCTACGGTTACGACTACAATAATCATTATTTACTTTGCGAGGACGTAAGTGTGCCAGACTGCTAAATTGTTTTATTATTCCTACAATATAAACTAGGGGATATAGGGGGTAACACTGTCCCTATAAATTCCTTTTTTCCTTTTCTTTTTTGTCCAGAATTGAACAAAAAAGAAATTATAGAAGATGTTTTCTTCCCCCATTAAGTCCGAGCCATAGAGTAAGAGTGAGATGAGTTTTCCAAATTCATCATAGACTTTCCCTATGGCTTGATAGAAGTAAGAAGCAAAGAGTTGTAACTTAAAGAGTCGTAACTTAAAGAAAAAAACGGACAGGGCTGACAGATTTACCTGATGTAAAGAAGATCCTAAAAGTCTATGATTAGTCGACTCTCTCCATTTAACACTTTCCTCTCTCTCCTTTTTTCCACTGACTCAATGCTAGTTTATTAGATTCTTGTTTAAAAGAATCAAAAAAGTTCAATAGAACTAAGAACACATAAAAAATAGCATAGAGGATCAAGGCCATTACCAAAAGTTCCTCCCAAGGATCCTATCCTATTGGGTATCTGTTCCCTGCCTTTTCCCGCTAGGATTGGAAATCTTATATTTTCCATATACCATTGAATCCTTGGGGTTCCAGAATCCGCCTATTTTACTAGCCTTCGGAAACGGAAAACCATGAACCAAGAAGAGTTGGGTATGTTTTTTTTTCTTAATTTTATTTTGAGCTCTCAAGATATCAATACATATACAATCTATACATAATGTCTCTCTCTATATCTCTATATATTATATATATATAATATGTACATTATGCAGTAGACCCATAATGGGAAATCAAAGTGGCAAATTTTTGAATTAAATAAAAAGCCCTTTTAACTCAGTGGTAGAGTAATGCCATGGTAAGGCATAAGTCATCGGTTCAAATCCGATAAAGGGCTTTTTAAATTAGTGGTAGAGTAATCTCGTGCTAAGACGTAAGTCATTGGTTCGAATCTGATAGAGTACTTTTCTACTAAATTGATTCGCTTTTTTCTTTGTTTTTGAAGCTTTCTCTTTAGAGAATTTTATGACTTAGTGCGGGATGAATGCATTTTTGGTCTGAACACTAAATGAAGCACGGAATGGAAATAAAAAAAAAATTGGACTCTTTTTCATCTTATCTTAGATCAATAAAATAACTACCTGTACTGAACTAATCTAGAATCCCTTTTAGTAATCCATTCTTATTCTATACATTTAAAATGAATTTCCCTAAAAGGTAGAGGATGATCCATGAATTAATCTAACCATCAACTAAAAAAATCCTAGATGAAAACATAGCAGAAAAGTTAGAAAAACTCTTTGCTTTGGATCTAGTTATACTTTTCGAGTATATTGACAATTCAAAAAAACTGCTCATACTATGATTATAGTATAATCACGAGCGGTTGTATATGGCCCTATCGTCTAGTGATGCCCCTATCGTCTAGTGGTTCAGGACATCTCTCTTTCAAGGAGGCAGCGGGGATTCGACTTCCCCTGGGGGTAGGGAGTATTATGAAAGGAGGTTAATCATAGATTAGCAAAAACCCTAGAATAAATTCTTCCTGGGTCGATGCCCGAGTGGTTAATGGGGACGGACTGTAAATTCGTTGACAATGTCTACGCTGGTTCAAATCCAGCTCGGCCCAAAAATCTAGGGCTTCGTGAATATGAACTAAATCCTTTTGTTTTTCTCCCATAAAATAAAATGTCTGATCTATAGAAATAAAAGAGAAATAAAAAAGGGGATTTTTTTTTCTAATCCATATCTCTCTCATTCCTTTCTTACAAACAAAAGAGTTT
Source organism: Hordeum vulgare subsp. vulgare (assembly GCF_904849725.1). NCBI lineage: Eukaryota > Viridiplantae > Streptophyta > Magnoliopsida > Poales > Poaceae > Hordeum > Hordeum vulgare. Next base: position 79,882 of record NW_025422580.1, on the reverse strand, counting down.
TTCTTGTTGAAGGGTGGATTATTATCCATTTTTAGTGATAAAAAATCACGACATACTAGTTATGTCACTCTCACTATACCCACGTATAATATAATATTAATATGTGGGTATGTAGTATATGATTCGTCTATTTCTTAGAGTACGACAGACGAATCGAATCTTCTTATGGTTCTATTTAAGAATGGGTATGCCATACACCCCGCGGGGATTGTAGTTCAATTGGTCAGAGCACCGCCCTGTCAAGGCGGAAGCTGCGGGTTCGAGCCCCGTCAGTCCCGAACTAGGGTTCAATGAATGGAGAAATTCATATTTCCTTTTTCCATGAAAAAAAAGGGGCAGGGAGCAAGATCAAATACCCATAGGGCACCCTTACTTCACTTTTTTATTTTGCATCTCTCATTAAAGAGGGAGGGAAGGAGTATAGGAATTTTTTTCACTACTCCCGATCGATAAAGATAAAGAAAGACACACATACGATATGTGGATTAGTAGAATTTTAGGATATTACTCTATCTTTCTTTATGATGATACCATCCTCATCTTAATTTCCTATTCCACTGTTATGGAATAGAGTACCGGTATTTTACCGGAATCCATACATAAATTGTATTCCCTTTTTATTTCAGACCTCTTTTCCCCATCTCACTTCTACTGCTTATTTGGATGTCTATGTGACCCATAGAAAGTTGCTCATATAATACATACATAATTGTATGTATAACTATAAGAAAAAGGAAGAGAAATTGTATAAGATTAAGAAAGCTCGTGGGTTAGAGATATAGAAAAGAAAAAGTAGAAAAAAAAGGATTAAAAAAGAGGGAATTCCTAATCCAATCAAAAAACCCATTTTGGTCTTAGTATGGATATAGGATCTTCCTATGTTATACTATATAACTCTCATCCATGAATTGATTTGATAGATCCGATATTCATAATATTGAATTGATTCAGTATTATCAGAATGCAAGCCCTACCCTTGAATTTACAAGATACCCCTTTTTCCTCTCCATGGGATTACATCCCGAGTTATTGTGAAAATAAAAAATAAAGAGGTTATGGAAGTCAATATTCTCGCATTTATTGCTACTGCACTGTTCATTCTAATTCCTACTTCTTTTTTACTTATTATTTATGTAAAAACAGTCAGCCAAAATAATTAAGTGGAATTCCAATTAATCATTGAAGAAATGAAAAAGGGATTAAATAAAAAAAATCCAAGTCTTAAATGAAAGGATCTGGTTGGAATCTTAAAGTGTGGTAGAAAGAACTACATATAGTTTTTTCTACGACACTTTAGAGTCTTTCTATTATATTATCTTTGAATCTACATAGAATAGATTAGTAGATTGAAATAGTTAAGTAGTCTAATTCAATTTCTTTTTTCATTGCATCCACTTAATTTCAATCAGGTCAAAATAAAAAAATCGAAGACAATTCTTGACCAAAGAATCCATGGAAGGAAAGAAAAATAATATAAGAATAGACTATAGTAAAAAGTAAAAGGAAAAAACCAGCGAATCTTTCATGCTTAAATATCCCGCGAGATGCTTCAAAAGAGAATAAAAATTATTCTAAGAATAAAGAAAGAGTATAAAACAAATGGAAAATGTGTGATATGCCGTGAATAGTTCCGTGGAAGAAAGTCTAATTTTCTTATGTATAGAACTTTTTTTAACCATTAGTCATTTCTAGTAGAAATTCTTAATTGGTATAATGGCTCTTTCTTACAATACAAGAGTTTCTTACAGGAGTGAAACAAAACTAAAGAAAAAGATTAAAGAATAACGTTTGACAAAATAATTAATGCAAAACGATCAATTAAAAAAAGAATTGATACAACAATTTGATTACTTAATCAATTAGTAGTATCGTATCCCTAGAGTCCACTCCTTCCCCATACTACTAGTGAAAGAGAAAATGTAAAGACTACCATTAAAGCAGCCCAAGCGAGACTTACTATATCCATCTAAATTATGTCTCCTATTTCTATGAAGGGATTATTCTACTATTGATCAATAATCATAGTGGAATCAAGGGTACAGAGTCAAAAAGGGCTTCTGCCCTAAGGCCATGGATCAATCAGTTCAAGGAATTTACTCCTAACAAATTCTTATAGGAATTCTTGTAGAATTAGAGAGCATTAAAAATACGATACTATAAAGCCCTTTTTTCCTTACCTTAAAAAAGAAAGAGTACGGGAATGATGTCCTGAATAGAAGAAGCGGGAATAGGAAGATTTTTTATTCCTTTTGTTACTCTAGTGTATGTAGGTCACATAAGATGTACGATAAAAAAATGTATGATAATTAGGAAGTCTTGATATTCTTTCGTGGAGTCCCTTCTGGAATCTTAGATTGAAAAAGAGAAGAATGCCCCTTAGGGACCTTTCTTTGGATACCAAGATTTCTGACATCTTATCCTCGTATTTAAAAATTCTCAAATCGAATCAATTAAGAACCAATTCAAATTCATATAATAAAAGAATAAGGAAACACTACCTCACCCCTATTGATAACCATTTTGGCCACTACCGCCAAAACAAACCCTAACCCTAGTTTAAGGATAGAACTATGGTATGGTTTCTCTAAACCCAGTATCGGCAGGCTTAGTTACTCTCTTGCCCGAACTTATGCGAAGTAAAAATTGATTGAATTCGATCAGTACTAGAAAACCTAAGTATTTTATTGATCAGGCGGCACCCAGATTTGAACTGGGGATAAAGGATTTGCAGTCCCCTGCCTTACCGCTTGGCCATGCCGCCAAAAAATCCGATCGAAAATCTAGAAAACAGCAAGTATTCATCCACGTTTTCTTACGAAAAGCCCCTTTCTTTTATTTTGAATATAATTAAACTTACTTTTTTCCAATCTTTTTCAAAAAAGATACTCCTGCTTTTTTTGATCCAGTTTCGATTATTCTCCTCGATAGATTCTATCTTAAAACATACATTGCTAACACAATAAAACTTCCCATTTCTTTCTATTGAGATGAAAAAGAAGAAAAGTGGATTTCTAGTCACAGGCTGCAAAATTCAGAACAAATTGGAACCATTAACTAGAATTCTCTTTCTTTTTTGAATTGCAGTAGTGAACTACTCTTAAATCGGTATTATCTCCCCCCCTTCAATTTCAATGGCATAATAAAATATTATGGCTTTATGCTTAATCCGTGTATAGGTGAACTTTAGGTCCGAGCAGCATTATTATCCAAAGATCCCCTTTATGTACATATCTCTATGGGGAATCGTGCTTTAATTTTTCAAAGTATTAAATTAAATATCTTGAATAAAAAAAGGAAATTTGCTCTGATATTAGAGTATAACCTGACTATCTTGGCCTACCCAAGTGAAATTACGATAAAAGAAAAGCATGGATATGGGGAGAGGTGGATAATTAGATTGGCATGTACTTAAAAAAGGGACTTACTTTATTTTAGAATTCCACAATGAAATACTTAATTTTCTAGCAATTATACTACTCCGATCCGAAATAAAAAAGAACCCTCAAATTATTTTTAGAAATTAAAGTAAGCACGCTATTCTAAATCGAAGTAAAGTAAAACTTTCTAGTGTATTATATTACGGCTTTATTACATTCATAGAAAGGGGATAAAATGAGAAATCTTTGCCATTCAATCTGATTAGAATATTATAAAGTATAAGTGGCATAATTTTTTTTGTAGGAATATTTTAGCAATTCATTTTCATTTCATTTGTACCCCTGGTAAACTAGAATTTTCGTCGAAATGGTCTCTATTCATATGTATGAAATACATATATGAAATACGTATGTGGAGTTCCCTAGAATTTCATGTGATTCAGTAAACAGAATATAGATTCCATGATTGCTAGATCAATCCGTAGGGATTGATGAAGAGTGAGCTGATAATGGAATTTTTCTTTGATAAACAGGAAACTTAAGATTAAGATGCTCCGGAATGGAAACGAGGGAATGTCCACAATACCCGGATTTAGTCAGATCCAATTCGAGGGATTTTTTAGGTTCATTAATCAAGCCTTGGCAGAAGAACTTGACAAGTTTCCAACAATTAAAGATCCAGATCACGAAATTGCATTTCAATTATTTGCGAAAGGATATCAATTGCTAGAACCCTCGATAAAAGAAAGAGATGCTGTGTATGAATCACTCACCTATTCTTCCGAATTATATGTATCTGCGAGATTAATTTTTGGTTTCGATGTGCAAAAGCAAACCATTTCTATCGGAAACATTCCTATAATGAATTCCTTAGGAACCTTTATTATAAATGGAATATACCGAATTGTGATCAATCAAATATTGCTAAGTCCTGGTATTTACTACCGCTCGGAATTAGATCATAAGGGAATTTCTATCTACACCGGGACTATAATATCAGATTGGGGAGGGAGATCGGAATTAGCAATTGATAAAAAAGAAAGGATATGGGCTCGCGTGAGTAGAAAACAAAAGATATCTATTCTAGTTCTATCATCAGCTATGGGTTCGAATCTAAGAGAAATTCTAGATAATGTTTCCTACCCTGAAATTTTCTTGTCTTTCCCGAATGCTAAGGAGAAGAAGAGGATTGAGTCAAAAGAAAAAGCTATTTTGGAGTTTTATCAACAATTTGCTTGTGTAGGTGGGGACCTGGTATTTTCGGAGTCCTTATGCGAGGAATTACAAAAGAAATTTTTTCAACAAAAATGTGAATTAGGAAGGATTGGTCGACGAAATATGAATCGGAGACTTAATCTTGATATACCTCAGAACAATACATTCTTGTTACCACGAGATGTATTGGCCGCTACGGATCATTTGATTGGAATGAAATTTGGAACGGGTATACTTGACGATGACGATATGAATCACTTGAAAAATAAACGTATTCGTTCGGTTGCGGATCTGTTACAAGATCAATTCGGATTGGCTCTTGGTCGTTTACAACATGCAGTTCAAAAAACTATTCGTAGAGTATTCATACGTCAATCGAAACCGACTCCCCAAACTTTGGTAACTCCAACTTCAACTTCAATTTTATTAATAACTACTTATGAGACCTTTTTTGGCACATACCCATTATCTCAAGTTTTTGATCAAACGAATCCATTGACACAAACTGTTCATGGGCGAAAAGTGAGTTGTTTAGGTCCTGGAGGGTTGACGGGGAGAACCGCAAGTTTTCGGAGCCGAGATATTCATCCGAGTCACTATGGGCGTATTTGTCCAATTGACACGTCTGAAGGAATCAATGTTGGACTTACTGGATCCTTAGCAATTCATGCGAGAATTGATCACTTGTGGGGATCTATAGAGAGTCCGTTTTATGAAATATCTGCTGAGAAAGCAAAAGAAAAAAAAGAGAGACAGGTGGTTTATCTATCACCAAATAGAGATGAGTATTATATGATAGCAGCAGGAAATTCTTTGTCCTTGAATCAAGGTATTCAGGAAGAACAGGTTGTTCCAGCTAGATACCGCCAAGAATTCTTGACTATTGCATGGGAACAGATTCATGTTAGAAGTATTTTTCCTTTCCAATATTTTTCTATTGGGGGTTCTCTCATTCCTTTTATTGAGCACAATGATGCGAATCGGGCTTTAATGAGTTCTAATATGCAGCGCCAAGCAGTTCCACTTTCTCGGTCCGAGAAATGCATTGTTGGAACTGGATTGGAACGCCAAACAGCTCTAGATTCGAGGGTTTCCGTTATAGCCGAACGCGAGGGAAAGATCATTTCTACTGATAGTCATAAGATACTTTTATCAAGTAGTGGGAAGACTATAAGTATTCCTTTAGTTAACCACCGTCGCTCTAACAAAAATACTTGTATGCACCAAAAACCTCGGGTTCCACGGGGTAAATCCATTAAAAAAGGACAAATTTTAGCAGAAGGAGCTGCTACAGTTGGGGGGGAACTTGCTTTAGGAAAAAACGTATTAGTAGCTTATATGCCATGGGAAGGTTACAATTTTGAAGACGCAGTACTAATTAGCGAACGTTTGGTATATGAGGATATTTATACCTCTTTTCACATCCGGAAATATGAAATTCAGACGGATACGACAAGCCAGGGCTCCGCTGAAAAAATCACTAAAGAAATACCACATCTAGAAGAACATTTACTCCGCAATTTGGACAAAAATGGAGTTGTTAGGTTGGGATCCTGGGTAGAAACTGGTGATATTTTAGTAGGTAAATTAACGCCTCAGATAGCGAGCGAATCATCATATATCGCAGAAGCTGGATTATTACGGGCCATATTCGGCCTTGAGGTTTCCACTTCAAAAGAAACTTCTCTGAAATTACCTATAGGTGGAAGAGGGCGCGTTATCGATGTGAAATGGATCCAAAGGGACCCCCTCGACATAATGGTTCGTGTATATATTTTACAGAAACGTGAAATCAAAGTTGGGGATAAAGTAGCCGGAAGACATGGGAATAAAGGGATCATTTCCAAAATTTTGCCTAGGCAAGATATGCCCTATTTGCAAGATGGAACACCCGTTGATATGGTCTTCAATCCCTTAGGAGTACCCTCCCGAATGAATGTGGGACAAATATTTGAAAGCTCGCTCGGATTAGCGGGGGATCTGCTAAAGAAACATTATAGAATAGCACCCTTTGATGAGAGATATGAGCAAGAGGCTTCAAGAAAACTTGTGTTTTCAGAATTATATGAAGCCAGTAAAGAAACAAAAAATCCATGGGTATTTGAACCCGAGTACCCGGGAAAAAGCAGAATATTTGATGGAAGAACAGGCGACCCCTTTGAGCAACCTGTTCTAATAGGGAAGTCCTATATCTTAAAATTAATTCATCAAGTTGATGAGAAAATTCATGGGCGTTCTACTGGGCCCTACTCACTTGTTACACAACAACCGGTTAGAGGAAGAGCCAAGCAAGGGGGACAACGAGTAGGAGAAATGGAAGTTTGGGCTTTAGAAGGATTTGGTGTTGCTCATATTTTACAAGAGATACTTACTTATAAATCTGACCATCTTATAGCTCGCCAAGAAATACTTAATGCTACGATCTGGGGAAAAAGAATACCTAATCATGAGGATCCTCCAGAATCTTTTCGAGTGCTCGTTCGAGAACTACGATCTTTGGCTCTAGAACTGAATCATTTCCTTGTATCTGAAAAGAACTTCCAGGTTAATAGGGAGGAAGTTTGATCGGAATAAATATAAATTCTTTTCTTATTTCTATTTTATGATTGACCAATATAAACATCAACAACTTCAAATTGGACTCGTTTCCCCTCAACAAATAAAGGCTTGGGCTAACAAAAACCTACCTAATGGAGAAGCCGTTGGCGAAGTCACAAGGCCCTCTACTTTTCATTATAAAACCGATAAACCAGAAAAAGATGGATTGTTTTGCGAAAGAATCTTTGGACCCATAAAAAGCGGGATTTGCGGTTGTGGCAATTCTCGAGCGAGCGGAGCTGAAAACGAAGACGAAAGATTTTGCCAAAAATGCGGGGTAGAATTTGTGGATTCTCGGATACGAAGATATCAAATGGGATACATCAAACTCGCATGTCCCGTGACTCATGTGTGGTATTTGAAAGGTCTTCCTAGTTATATCGCGAATCTTTTAGATAAACCTCTTAAGAAGTTGGAGGGCCTAGTATACGGCGATTTCTCTTTTGCTAGGCCCAGCACTAAAAAACCCACTTTTTTACGATTACGAGGTTTATTCGAAGAGGAAATTGCATCCTGTAACCACAGCATTTCTCCCTTTTTTTCTACCCCAGGCTTTGCAACATTTCGAAATCGGGAAATTGCGACAGGAGCAGGTGCTATTAGAGAACAATTAGCAGATTTGGATTTGCGAATTATTATAGAGAATTCTTTGGTCGAATGGAAGGAATTAGAAGACGAGGGGTATAGTGGAGATGAGTGGGAAGATAGAAAAAGACGAATAAGAAAAGTTTTTTTGATTAGACGCATGCAATTGGCGAAACATTTTATTCAAACAAATGTAGAACCAGAATGGATGGTTTTGTGCTTATTACCGGTTCTTCCTCCCGAATTGAGACCTATTGTTTATAGGTCTGGAGATAAAGTAGTGACTTCAGACATTAATGAACTTTATAAGAGAGTTATCCGTCGGAACAACAATCTTGCCTATCTATTAAAAAGAAGTGAATTAGCGCCAGCAGATTTAGTAATGTGCCAGGAAAAATTGGTACAAGAAGCCGTGGATACACTTCTTGATAGTGGGTCCCGCGGGCAACCGACGAGGGATGGTCACAATAAAGTATACAAATCACTTTCAGATGTAATTGAAGGTAAAGAGGGAAGGTTTCGCGAGACTCTGCTTGGGAAACGGGTCGATTACTCGGGGCGTTCTGTCATTGTTGTGGGTCCTTCGCTTTCATTACATCAATGTGGATTACCTCTAGAGATAGCAATAAAGCTTTTTCAGCTATTTGTAATTCGCGATTTAATCACGAAACGCGCCACTTCTAATGTCAGGATTGCTAAAAGGAAAATTTGGGAAAAGGAACCCATTGTATGGGAAATACTTCAAGAAGTTATGCGGGGACATCCTGTACTGTTAAATAGAGCACCTACTCTGCATAGATTAGGCATACAGGCCTTTCAACCCACTTTAGTAGAGGGGCGTACTATTTCTTTACACCCATTAGTGTGTAAGGGTTTCAATGCAGACTTTGATGGAGATCAAATGGCTGTTCATCTACCTTTATCCTTGGAAGCTCAGGCGGAAGCCCGTTTACTTATGTTTTCTCATATGAATCTCTTATCTCCTGCTATTGGGGATCCTATTTGCGTACCAACCCAAGACATGCTTATCGGGCTTTATGTATTAACAATTGGAAAGCGTCGAGGTATTTGTGCAAATAGATATAATAGTTTCAGAAACTATCCAAATTTAAAAGTCAATTACAATAATAATAATTCTAAGTATAGGAAAGATAAAGAACCCCATTTTTCTAGTTCTTATGATGCACTGGGAGCTTATAGACAAAAACTAATCAGTTTAGATAGTCCCTTGTGGCTACGATGGAACCTGGATCAACGCGTCATTGGGTCAAGAGAAGTTCCGATTGAAATTCAATATGAATCTTTGGGGACTTATCATGAGATTTATGCTCACTATCTAATAATGGGAAATAGAAAAAAAGAAATTCGTTCGATATACATTCGAACCACTCTTGGTCATATTTCTTTTTATAGAGAAATAGAGGAAGCCGTACAAGGATTTAGTCAGGCCTATTCATACACTACCTAAACAAGAAAGTTAGATTCGGCGATGCCCCTCCCCTTTGCTTTCGGGGGGCATTCCGATTTCCCTAGTATCATCATTATTTGCCACGCGAATCCAGATTGAGATTGAGGCAATTAAGTTAATTAAATTTTCGAATCACTGACTCAGGCCCATTGTCGAATCCTACTCAGCAATTGTCGAATCCTACTCAGCCGAAAAGGGGGTACTTATGTATGGCGGAACGGGCCAATCTGGTCTTTCATAATAAAGAGATAGACGGAACTGGTATGAAACGACTTATTAGCAGATTAATAGATCATTTTGGAATGGGATATACATCCCATATACTGGATCAACTAAAGACTCTGGGCTTCTATCAAGCCACTACTACATCGATTTCGTTAGGAATCGAGGATCTTTTAACAATACCCTCTAAGGGATGGTTAGTCCAAGACGCGGAACAACAGAGTTTTCTTTTGGAGAAACACTATTATTATGGGGCTGTACACGCGGTAGAAAAATTACGCCAATCTGTTGAGATATGGTATGCGACAAGTGAATATTTGAAACAAGAAATGAATTCAAATTTTCGGATAACGGATCCTTCTAATCCAGTCTATCTAATGTCTTTTTCAGGAGCCAGAGGAAATGCATCTCAAGTACACCAATTAGTAGGTATGAGAGGATTAATGTCGGACCCTCAAGGACAAATGATTGATTTACCTATTCAAAGCAATTTACGCGAGGGACTTTCTTTGACAGAATATATAATTTCCTGCTATGGAGCCCGCAAAGGGGTTGTAGATACTGCTGTACGAACAGCAGATGCTGGATATCTTACACGTAGACTTGTTGAAGTAGTTCAACATATTATTGTGCGTAGAAGAGATTGTGGTACTATCCGAGGTATTTCTGTAAGTCCTCAAAATGGGATGACGGAAAAACTTTTTGTCCAAACACTAATTGGTCGTGTATTAGCAGACGATATATATATCGGTTCACGATGCATTGCCGCGCGAAATCAAGATATTGGAATTGGATTAGTCAATCGATTCATAACTGCCTTTCGAGCACAACCATTTCGAGCACAACCAATATATATTAGAACCCCCTTTACTTGCCGAAGCACTTCTTGGATCTGTCAATTATGCTATGGCCGGAGTCCTACTCATAGTGATCTGGTGGAATTGGGAGAAGCCGTAGGTATTATTGCGGGTCAATCAATTGGGGAGCCAGGGACTCAACTAACATTAAGAACTTTTCATACTGGCGGAGTATTCACAGGGGGTACTGCCGACCTTGTACGATCCCCTTCGAATGGAAAAATCCAATTCAATGAGAATTTGGTTCACCCCACACGTACCCGTCATGGACAGCCTGCTTTTCTATGTTATATAGACTTGCATGTAACTATTCAGAGTCAAGATATTCTATATAGTGTGAATATTCCCTCAAAAAGCTTGATTCTAGTGCAAAATGATCAATATGTAAAATCTGAACAAGTAATTGCGGAGATTCGTGCCGGAACGTCCACTTTACATTTTAAAGAAAGGGTACAAAAGCATATTTATTCTGAATCAGACGGCGAAATGCACTGGAGTACTGATGTTTACCATGCGCCCGAATATCAATATGGTAATCTTCGTCGATTACCAAAAACAAGCCATTTATGGATATTATCCGTAAGTATGTGCAGATCCAGTATAGCGTCTTTTTCACTCCACAAGGATCAAGATCAAATGAATACTTATGGTAAAAAAGATAGGGAAATTCTTGATTATTCAACGTCGGATCGAATCATGTCCAATGGCCATTGGAATTTGATCTATCCTTCTATTTTTCAAGATAATTCAGATTTGTTGGCGAAAAAGCGAAGAAATAGGTTCGTCATTCCATTACAATATCATCAAGAACAAGAGAAAGAACTAATATCCTGTTTTGGGATTTCGATTGAAATCCCCTTTATGGGTGTTTTACGTAGAAATACTATTTTTGCTTATTTTGACGATCCCCGATACAGAAAAGATAAAAAGGGTTCAGGAATTGTTAAATTTAGATATAGGACCCTAGAAGAAGAATATAGGACTCGAGCGGAAGACTCAGAAGAGGAATATGAGACCCTAGAACACGAATACAGGACCCGAGAGGACGAATATGAAACCCTAGAAGAATCTAAATATGGAATCCTAGAAGACGAATACGAATATGAAACCCTAGAAAACGAATATGGGAGCCCAGAAAACAAATATGGGAACCCAGAGAACGAATATAGGACTTTAGAGAAAGACTCAGAAGAGGAATATGGGAACCCAGAGAGCAAATATAGGACCCAAGAGGACGAATATGGAACTTTAGAAGAAGACTCAGAAGACGAATATGGCAGCCCCGGGGAAAGCGGCGAGGAAAAATATGGTACTTTAGAGGAAGACTCAGAAGAAGACTCAGAGGACGAATACGAGAGCCCAGAGGAAGATTCCATCTTAAAAAAAGAGGGTTTGATTGAGCATCGAGGAACAAAAGAATTTAGTCTAAAATACCAAAAAGAAGTAGATCGGTTTTTTTTCATTCTTCAAGAACTTCATATCTTGCCGAGATCTTCATCCCTAAAGATACTTGACAATAGTATTATTGGAGTGGATACACAACTCACAAAAAATACAAGAAGTGGACTAGGCGGACTGGTCCGAGTGAAGAGAAAAAAAAGCCATACGGAACTCAAAATATTTTCCGGAGATATTCATTTTCCTGAAGAGGCAGATAAGATATTAGGTGGGTGTTTGATACCGCCAGAAAGACAAAAAAAAGATTCTAAGGAATCAAAAAAAAAGAAAAATTGGGTCTATGTTCAACGGAAAAAAATTCTCAAGAGCAAGGAAAAGTATTTTGTTTCCGTTCGCCCTACAGTGGCATATGAAATGGACGAAGGAAGAAATTTAGCAACACTTTTCCCGCAGGATCTCTTGCAAGAAGAAAATAATCTCCAAATTCGACTTGTCAATTTTATTTATCATGAAAATAGCAAGTTAACTCAAAGAATTTATCACACAAATAGTCAATTTGTTAGAACTTGCTTAGTAGTGAATTGGGAACAAGAAGAAAAAGAAAAGGCTGGTGCTTCCCTTGTTGAGGTAAGAGCAAATGATCTTATTCGCGATTTCCTAAGAATTGAGTTAGTCAAGTCCACTATTTCGTATACACGAAAAAGGTATGATAGGACAAGTGGAGGACCGACTCCCCATAATAGGTTAGATCGCGCCAATAGCAATTCTTTTTATTCCAAGGCGAAGATTGAATCACTTAGCCAACATCAAGAAGCTATTGGCACTTTGTTGAATCGAAATAAAGAATACCAATCTTTGATGATTTTGTCGGCATCCAACTGTTCTCGAATTGGTTTATTCAAGAATTCAAAACATCCCAATGCGATAAAAGAATGGAATCCTAGAATTCCTATTCTAGAAATTTTTGGGCCCTTAGGGGCTATTGTAGCTAGTATATCGCATTTTTCTTCATCTTACTATTTACTAACGCATAATAAAATCCTGCTAAAAAAATATTTGTTCGTTGACAATTTGAAACAAACCTTCCAAGTACTTCAAGAACTTAAATACTCTTTAATAGATGAAAATAAAAGGATTTCCAATTTCGATAGTAACATAATGTTGGATCCATTCCTTTTGAATTGTCACTTTGTCCATCATGATTCTTGGGAAGAGACATTGGCAATAATTCACCTTGGACAATTTATTTGTGAAAATGTATGTCTATTTAAATCGCACATAAAAAAATCTGGTCAAATTTTCAGTGTAAATATGGATTCCTTTGTTATAAGAGCAGCTAAACCTTATTTGGCCACTACAGGAGCAACTGTTAATGGTCATTATGGAGAAATCCTTTACAAGGGAGATAGGTTAGTTACGTTTATATATGAAAAATCGAGATCTAGTGACATAACGCAAGGTCTTCCAAAAGTGGAACAAATCTTTGAAGCGCGTTCAATTGATTCATTATCCCCCAATCTCGAAAGGAGAATTGAGGATTGGAATGAGCGTATACCAAGAATTCTTGGGGTCCCTTGGGGATTCTTGATTGGAGCTGAGCTAACCATAGCCCAAAGTCGTATTTCTTTGGTTAATAAAATCCAAAAGGTTTATCGATCCCAAGGGGTACAGATCCATAATAGACATATAGAGATTATTATACGCCAAGTAACATCAAAAGTGCGGGTTTCCGAAGATGGAATGTCTAATGTTTTTTCGCCTGGGGAATTAATCGGACTATTGCGAGCGGAACGAGCAGGGCGAGCTTTGGATGAATCGATCTATTATCGGGCAATCTTATTGGGAATAACAAGGGCTTCCCTGAATACCCAAAGTTTCATATCTGAAGCAAGTTTTCAAGAAACTGCTCGAGTTTTAGCAAAAGCTGCCCTACGAGGTCGCATTGATTGGTTGAAAGGCTTGAAAGAAAACGTAGTTCTGGGGGGGATTATACCTGTTGGTACCGGATTCCAAAAATTTGTGCATCGTTCCCCACAAGACAAGAACCTTTATTTCGAAATAAAAAAAAAAAATCTATTCGCGTCGGAAATGAGAGATTTTTTGTTTCTCCATACAGAATTAGTTTCTTCAGATTCTGACGTAACAAACAATTTTTATGAGACATAAAAACCCCCATTTAACATTTAACCCTAAGGATACATAAAACATATTTTTTACTTTACTAGACTTTTGAACTTAGAACACTAACAGGTTAAATTTTAGATTTTTAAGATTTTTATTTTAATAAGTAAAACAAGTCAGTTAATTCATTAAATTAAGGTTTTGTTTATACCATGTATCAATGTATCAATGGCCAACTCTTAGTACAAGGTTCTCTCAGAACAATTATTATTTTATTTATTTCAAGCTATTTCGGATCTTTCTTAATCTTCAAAAAGAAATAAATTCCGTAATGGAATGTTAGGATGAAAAAAAAAGGAAGTGTGGAAAAAATGACAAGAAGATATTGGAACATTAATTTGAAAGAGATGATAGAAGCAGGAGTTCATTTTGGTCATGGTATTAAGAAATGGAATCCTAAAATGGCCCCTTACATTTCGGCAAAGCGTAAAGGTACTCATATTATAAATCTCGCTAGAACGGCCCGTTTTTTATCAGAAGCTTGTGATTTAGTTTTTGATGCAGCAAGTCAGGGAAAAAGTTTCTTAATTGTTGGTACCAAAAAAAGAGCAACAGATTTAGTAGCATCAGCTGCAATAAGGGCTCGTTGTCATTATGTTAATAAAAAGTGGTTCAGTGGTATGTTAACGAATTGGTCGATTACGAAAACTAGACTTTCTCAATTTAGAGACTTAAGAGCGGAAGAAAAAATGGGAAAATTCCACCATCTCCCAAAAAGAGATGTGGCAATCTTGAAGAGAAAATTATCTACCTTACAAAGGTATCTCGGCGGGATCAAATATATGACGAGATTGCCAGACATTGTGATCGTCCTTGATCAGCAAAAAGAGTATATAGCTCTTCGGGAATGTGCCATTTTGGGAATTCCTACTATTTCTTTAGTCGATACAAATTGTGACCCGGATCTCGCGAATATATCGATTCCAGCCAACGATGACACTATGACTTCAATTCGATTGATTCTTAACAAATTAGTATTTTCAATTTGTGAGGGCCGTTCTCTCTATATAAGAAATCGTTGATTAAGAATATATAGTGAATTCTTGGACAACTGCGTAGATTTATGGAATGACTTACTATATCTTTTTTTGCATAGAATTTGTTTTGCATAGAAAAAAGAAGGGGAATATTGATATATATTAGAGGGTATTGATATATATTATGATCTGATGTGCTTTCTTGGTATCCTAAATATCAAATTAATAGTTCAAGTTGCTGAGTTGAGAAAGAGATGGTTGAATCAAAAGAATTCCTTTTTTGAAGTTCAATTTTTATCAGAGGACAATATGAATATTATACCTTGTTCCATTAAAACACTCAAGGGGTTATACGATATATCGGGTGTAGAAGTAGGCCAACACTTCTATTGGCAAATAGGAGGTTTTCAAATTCATGCCCAGGTACTCATCACTTCTTGGGTCGTAATTACTATCTTGCTAGGTTCAGTTGTCATAGCTGTTCGGAATCCACAAACCATCCCGACCGACGGGCAGAATTTTTTTGAATATGTCCTTGAGTTTATTCGAGACTTGAGCAAAACTCAGATTGGAGAAGAATATGGTCCCTGGGTTCCCTTTATTGGAACTATGTTCCTTTTTATTTTTGTTTCAAATTGGTCGGGTGCTCTTTTACCTTGGAAAATTATAGAGTTACCCCATGGGGAATTAGCAGCGCCCACGAATGATATAAATACTACTGTTGCTTTAGCTTTACTCACGTCAGCGGCATATTTTTATGCTGGTCTTAGCAAAAAAGGATTGAGCTATTTCGAGAAATATATTAAACCAACCCCAATCCTTTTACCAATTAACATCCTAGAAGATTTCACAAAACCATTATCGCTTAGCTTTCGACTTTTCGGGAATATATTGGCGGATGAATTAGTCGTTGTTGTTCTTGTTTCTTTAGTCCCCTTAGTAATCCCTATACCGGTCATGTTTCTTGGATTATTTACAAGCGGTATTCAAGCTCTTATTTTTGCAACATTAGCCGCAGCCTATATAGGTGAATCCATGGAGGGTCATCATTGAATTGACTAGTTTTGGAATATAGTATTTTTTTTTTCAGCTTAGCTCAATTCATGCATGGTTCCAGATAATCTGCTTGGTTGCAATAGTTAGAAATGCGTATGAATATATAGCCTAGAGTTGTAGGAGAGAGAATAGAATAGACTATATTATGGAATTTTCAAAGTATATATGCATTAAGGAGGGTGGAGTCAGGCTAGATCTATACTATAATAAATATCCTTAATATCTATAAGTGGAGTCCTCTTTTATGCGGGTTTCCACTTTAAGCAATGATTTTAGAATCCGATTCAATAGAAAATGAGAAAATATGCAAACAAAATAGAAGAAACAAATGTATATAGGATATTGATATTATATTATATATTCCTAGGTTAGATTCATTATCTAATCCGATATATGGATATAGAATTCCCTTCTATGTAGTTCGGACAATTCACATTTCAATTTGATTTCAATTTGTACTTTTTAGTTACTTTACTTCTCCCCAATAGAGCTTAGAAGTAAGAATTTTTTGGTTGATTGTATCCTTAACCATTTCTTTTTTTTTGACACGAGGAACTACTCACCATGAATCCACTAATTGCTGCTGCTTCTGTTATTGCTGCTGGATTGGCCGTAGGGCTTGCTTCTATTGGACCTGGAGTTGGTCAAGGTACTGCTGCAGGACAAGCTGTAGAAGGTATTGCGAGACAGCCAGAAGCAGAAGGTAAAATACGAGGTACTTTATTGCTTAGTCTAGCTTTTATGGAAGCTTTAACAATTTATGGACTAGTTGTGGCACTAGCGCTTTTATTTGCGAACCCTTTTGTTTAATCCTAAAAAAAAAAGTTCTTTCGATTTCGATTAGATACTTTTTTCTTTTTTTAGTAAATTGGTATTTGCTTCCGCAATTCCAATTATATCAATACTTTATTTAATTTACTCCTATTTATTACTCCTGGAATTATCTATTTATCGGGACAGATAATACCGCATTCTAGGAAGGGCTGAGTTGAGTATGATTAATTTAGAAGATATGCTCGCCTTCTTATTTCCCGTCCTTAGTTTAGGAAAGTGGAAAGTTTTTTCCTTTTATTTTAGGAATTTTGGGAACGGAACATTTCAACAAAGGAAGCCTTTCACCGGTCAAACAAGACCTAAGACTTAATCTAAAAGAAATTACTAGATTGAATCTATTTGCATTAAAAAAACCGATCAAAAAAGGGCGAGCGAAGTAAGTGATCGAAAAACTTTGTTCTTTGTTCGTCCTATCTATAAGAGGAGAGCATATGAAAAATGTAACCCATTCTTTCGTTTTTTTAGCTCACTGGCCATCCGCTGGCAGTTTCGGGCTTAATACCGATATTTTAGCAACAAATCTAATAAATCTAACTGTAGTGGTTGGTGTTTTGATTTTTTTTGGAAAGGGAGTGTGTGCGAGTTGTCTATTTCAAGAATAGATTGGATCTATCCGGCTGCACTTTAGAATATTTTTTAGTATTTTTCGGATAAATAAGAAAAGGGTGCACGATCTCGACGAATTACTTCTGAATAAATTCAGAAATCATATGGAAGAACCATAGCATTTCGCGACTCATTGGTAAATCAATTTTGATTCTCTATAAACCAAGAATGTGAGACCATTAACACGGTTAAAGCTAAACTGCTTGAAGTCCAGGCAAAAAGAGGTACTCTTTCTACAACTATATTAGTATTAGTACCGAATTTAAACGGGAAATAGCTAATGTAAAATTTATCTGATATAGAACACTCATATCGATAAAATGGTTTGAACTATTTACTAGAAAAAAAAAGAAGGGGCACCCTGCCCTTTTTTAACCAATGCCGAATCGACGACCTATGTATAAAAAAGAGAAATTTTTTGGATTTGAAGAAAAAAAAAAAAGAATTCTATTAATTTTCATTTTCCATTTATTTAGTTAGTTTTTCTTAATGAAATTGAAATTATTAACTAAAGGGCAAATATAAATAAAGAAACAACTTTGCTGACCATGATATATTTTTATCTAGGCGGAAGAGTCCTCTTAATATTTATCTAGTCTTATATAGGTTTCGGTATATTGAAATATAAACATAAAAAATAAGATAGAGGATAGGCTCATTACTTATACTTAAAAAAAGATATGGAAATTGCTATAGCAAAAAAAGAAAAAAAGGAGCGTGAGAGCCAAATGAATCGAAAGATTCATGTTTGGTTCGGGAAGAGATCATAAAAGTTGTAAACTTACAAAATAATCTACTTTCATTAAAAGATTTATTAGATAATCGAAAACAGAGGATCTTGAGTACTATTCGAAATTCAGAAGAATTGCGTAGAGGGACCATTGAGCAACTCGAAAAAGCTCGGATTCGATTACAGAAAGTCGAACTAGAAGCGGATGAGTATCGAATGAATGGATACTCTGAGATAGAACGAGAAAAAGCAAATTTGATTAATGCTACTTCTATTAGTTTGGAACAATTAGAAAAGTCTAAAAACGAAACCCTTTATTTTGAAAAACAAAGGGCAATGAATCAGGTCCGACAGCGGGTTTTCCAACAGGCCGTACAAGGAGCTCTAGGAACTCTGAATAGTTGTTTGAATACCGAGTTACATTTCCGTACGATTCGTGCTAATATTGGCATTCTCGGGTCCCTGGAATGGAAGAGATAATTAAATTAATTAGGCCTTGAACTTCTACTTTCGTTTAGAATTTAGGCATTATTTTTCCCCTTGCTTTCGAAAAAAGAGTCAAGAAACACTAATGGCAACCCTTCGAGTCGACGAAATTCATAAAATTCTCCGCGAACGTATTGAACAATATAATAGGAAAGTAGGGATTGAGAATATAGGTCGCGTAGTTCAAGTGGGGGATGGGATTGCTCGTATTATAGGTCTTGGTGAAATAATGTCGGGTGAATTAGTCCAATTTGCAGAAGGTACTAGGGGTATTGCTCTGAATTTGGAATCCAAAAATGTTGGGATTGTATTAATGGGCGATGGGTTGATGATACAAGAGGGCAGTTTTGTAAAAGCAACAGGAAGAATTGCTCAGATACCCGTGAGTGAGGCTTACTTGGGTCGTGTTGTAAATGCTCTGGCTAAACCTATTGATGGGAAAGGCGAAATTATAGCTTCCGAATCTCGCTTAATTGAATCTCCTGCTCCAAGTATAATTTCCAGGCGTTCCGTATACGAACCTCTTCAAACAGGGCTTATTGCTATCGATTCGATGATTCCTATAGGGCGCGGTCAGCGAGAGTTAATTATTGGGGACAGACAGACTGGCAAAACAGCAGTAGCTACAGATACAATTCTCAATCAAAAAGGGCAAGGTGTAATATGTGTTTATGTAGCTATCGGTCAAAGAGCATCCTCCGTAGCTCAAGTAGTAACTACTTTCCATGAGGAGGGGGCCATGGAATACACTATTGTAGTAGCTGAAATGGCGGATTCACCTGCTACATTACAATACCTCGCTCCTTATACGGGAGCAGCCCTGGCTGAGTATTTTATGTACCGCGAACGGCATACTTTAATAATTTATGATGATCTCTCCAAACAGGCACAAGCTTATCGCCAAATGTCCCTTCTATTAAGAAGACCTCCCGGCCGTGAGGCTTATCCAGGGGATGTTTTTTATTTGCATTCACGCCTTTTAGAAAGAGCCGCTAAATTAAATTCTCTTTTAGGCGAAGGAAGTATGACCGCTTTACCAATAGTTGAGACTCAATCTGGAGACGTTTCCGCCTATATTCCTACTAATGTAATCTCCATTACAGATGGACAAATATTCTTATCGGCGGATCTATTCAATGCCGGAATTCGACCCGCTATTAATGTGGGTATTTCTGTTTCCAGAGTAGGATCCGCGGCTCAAATTAAAGCCATGAAACAAGTAGCTGGCAAATCAAAATTGGAACTAGCTCAATTCGCAGAGTTACAAGCCTTTGCACAATTCGCCTCTGCTCTCGATAAAACAAGTCAGAATCAATTGGCAAGGGGTCGACGATTAAGGGAATTGCTTAAACAATCCCAGGCAAATCCTCTCCCAGTGGAAGAGCAGATAGCTACTATTTATACCGGAACAAGAGGATATCTTGATTCGTTAGAAATCGAACAGGTAAATAAATTTCTGGATGAGTTACGTAAACACCTAAAAGATACTAAACCTCAATTCCAAGAAATTATATCTTCTAGCAAGACATTCACCGAGCAAGCGGAAATCCTTTTGAAGGAAGCTATTCAGGAACAGCTGGAACGGTTTTCCCTTCAGTAACAAATAAATTTGGCATATCTACTCTTGTTATTTTGCATGTCTACTCTTGTTATTTGAATCATGCAAAAAAGTTTTCTTTGTTTTTAGTTTAGTATAGTTATTTAAAGAATAGATAGAAATAAGATTGCGTCCAATAGGATTTGAACCTATACCAAAGGTTTAGAAGACCTCTGTCCTATCCATTAGACAATGGACGCTTTTCTTTCGTATTTTATTCTTTCTTTTATTCTTTCTTTTATTTGTTGTCTTCTTCCGAGAAAAAACTGTTAGACCAAAACTCTTTTAGGAAATCAAAAAATCCAGATACAAATGGATGATGTATATATCATGCATATATCATTAAAGAAGGAGTATGGGGCCGGTAGTGGGAATCGAACCCGCAACCCCAAGGTTATGAGACTTATGAGCTACCAAACTGCTCTATACTCTTAAACTAAAGAGGGGTAACTAGTGGATAAAAGAGGGTTCGATACGTCCCTCTACCATATCTATACAAATAGAATAGTCCATTTATACAGAATGGTAAAGAGGGCTCCTCTATGATTATCAATTCCAGAAATCCATACAAATACGAAAGGGTATTTTATCCTTACCAACTGGATCTTGTTGCACCCGGTAATAAACATTCATAAACCATTTCTCGAAGTACGTGTCCGGATAGCCCAAAATGTCGATAGTTAGCTCTAGGTCTTCCGGTCAAAAAACAACGTCGATGAAGGCGTGTAGGTGCACTATTACGCGGTAGGGATTGCAATTTTTCTCGCATTTTCGTTTTTTCACTCAAACTCAAGGGAGAAACTTTGCTTCTTATCTTTTTTTTTAAAGATTGACGAATCAAATGATATTTCTGTTCTAATTTCTGCCGCTTCTTCTCCCTCTGAATCAAACTCTTTTTTGCCATAATGTGCCGTTGCTATTATTATCAAGTATACGGTTCTAATCCTAGATGGAAAAATAAATAGAAAAAGAAATTTAAGAAGGCGGATCCTCCCTCTCTATCAAGAGTAATGAACTAGGTGCTGATACAGTACAAAAAAACAAACTAAATTAACCAAACTTGCCTGATGTTGAGGCAATCAAGAAAGCTGCATAAGTGAATATATAACCCACGGAAAAGTGAGCTAATCCAACCAATCTTGCTTGCACAATGGAAAGAGCCACAGGCTTATCTCTCCAGCGAATTAAATTAGCTAAAGGTGTGCGTTCATGAGCCCATGCTAAAGTCTCAATTAATTCCTGCCAATACCCCCGCCAAGAAATTAAGAACATAAATCCAGTAGCCCAAACAAGATGTCCAAATAAGAACATCCAAGCCCATACCGATAAACTATTCATCCCAAAAGGATTATATCCATTGATAAGTTGTGAAGAGTTTAACCATAGGTAATCTCTTAACCATCCCATCAAATAAGTGGAGGATTCATTAAATTGTGAAACGTTGCCCTGCCATAATGTGATATGTTTCCAATGCCAATAAAAAGTAACCCACCCAATGGTATTTAACATCCAGAAAACTGCCAAATAAAATGCGTCCCAAGCAGAAATATCACAAGTACCGCCGCGCCCTGGGCCGTCACAAGGAAAACTATACCCAAAATCCTTTTTATCCGGCATTAATTTGGAACCGCGTGCGTCTAAAGCGCCCTTTACTAAAATCAATGTAGTTGTATGCAAACCTAGAGCAATAGCATGATGAACCAAGAAATCCCCAGGTCCTATTGTTAAGAAAAGCGAATTACTATTCTCATTAACAGCATTCAACCATCCGGGCAACCATAGGCTTCGACCCGCATTGAAAGCGGGGCCATTCGTTGAAGATAAGAGTATATCGAACCCATATGTCGTCTTGCCATGAGCAGATTGTATCCATTGGGCAAATATAGGTTCGATCAAGATTTGCTTTTCTGGAGTACCAAAAGCAAGCATGACGTCGTTATGAACATAAAGGCCCAAGGTATGGAATCCTAGAAAGAGGCTAGCCCAACTTAAATGAGATATGATAGCTTCTTTATGGTCTAACATTCTTGCCAATACATTATCCTCATTCTGTTCCGGATTGTAATCCCTAATGAAAAAAATAGCTCCATGAGCAAAAGCCCCTGTCATGATGAACCCCGCAATATATTGGTGATGAGTATATAAAGCAGCTTGAGTAGTAAAGTCTTGTGCTATGAATGCATAAGGAGGTAAAGAGTACATATGTTGAGCTACTAAGGAAGTAATAACCCCTAAAGAAGCTAGAGCAAGACCTAACTGAAAATGAATCGAATTGTTGATTGTGTCATAAAGGCCCTTATGCCCACGCCCTAATCGACCCCCCGGAGGAGTATGCGCTTCTAAAAGATCTTTAATACTGTGCCCAATTCCGAAGTTAGTTCGATACATGTGACCGGCAATGAGAAAAATAAATGCAATAGCTAAATGATGGTGAGCCATATCAGTCAGCCACAAACTTTGTGTTTGTGGATGGAATCCCCCAAGAAGAGTTAGAATGGCAGTTCCCGCTCCTTGAGCGGTACCAAATAAATGATTACTCGAATCAGGGTTTTGGGCATAAAGATTCCACTGACCCGTCAAAAGGGGTCCCAACCCCTGGGGATAGGGTAATACATCTAAGAAATTATTCCATCGAACGTACTCCCCCCTGGATGCGGGAATAGCAACATGAACTAAATGTCCTGTCCAAGCCAAAGAACTTACCCCGAAAAGTCCTGACAAATGATGATTGAGACGAGATTCCGCGTTTTTGAACCACGAAAGGCTTGGTTTCCATTTGGGTTGTAGATGTAACCAACTCGCTATTAAGGACAGCGTAGAAAGAAATAATAGAAAAAGAGCTCCAGTATAAAGATCTTCATTGGTGCGTAATCCTATTGTATACCACCACTGATAAACCCCAGAATAAGCAATATTCACTGGACCAGCAGCACCTCCTCGAGTAAAGGCTTCCACAGCGGGTTGACCAAAATGAGGATCCCAAATCGCATGAGCAATAGGTCTTACGTGTAAAGGATCCTGTATCCATGATTCAAAATTTCCTTGCCAAGCTACATGAAACAGATTTCCGGACGTCCATAGAAAGATTATTGCTAATTGCCCAAAGTGAGAAGCAAAAATGTTCTGATAAAGACGTTCTTCAGTAATATCATCATGACTTTCGAAATCATGTGCGGTAGCAATACCAAACCAAATACGACGAGTAGTGGGGTCCTGAGCTAAGCCTTGGCTAAACCTGGGAAATCTTAATTCCATAATGCCTTTCAAATCCTCCTAGCCACTATCCTACTGCAATAATTCTCGCTAAGAAGAATGCCCATGTCGTGGCAATTCCACCCAGAAGGTAATGGGTTACTCCTACAGCACGTCCTTGTATAATGCTCAAGGCTCTAGGCTGAGTAGCAGGAGCAACTTTTAATTTGTTATGAGCCCAAACGATAGATTCAATGAGTTCTTGCCAATAACCACGGCCGCTGAATAAAAACATTAAACTGAAGGCCCAGACAAAATGAGCACCTAAGAAAAAAAGACCATATGCAGATAATGAAGAACCATAAGACTGAATGACTTGCGATGCCTGTGCCCACAAGAAATCTCGAAGCCACCCATTAATCGTAATGGAACTCTGTGCAAAGTTTCCCCCTGTAATATGAGTTACCACCCCTTGATCACTTATGGTACCCCAAACATCCGACTGCATTTTCCAACTGAAATGGAAAATGACTACCGAAATTGCATTGTACATCCAGAATAAACCTAAGAAAACATGATCCCAAGCAGATACTTGACATGTTCCCCCTCGGCCAGGCCCATCGCAAGGAAAGCGAAAACCTAGATTTGCTTTATCGGGTATCAAACGGGAACTCCGAGCAAATAAAACACCTTTCAAAAGTATTAATACAGTCACATGTATGGTAAATGCATGAATGTGATGGACTAAAAAATCTGCGGTTCCTAATGGAATCGGTAACAAAGCCACTTTGCCACCTACTGCTACTAACTCGCCGCCTCCCCACGTTAAGCTAGTACTTGTTGTTGCACCAGGAGCTGTTACGCCAGGCGCAGTAGCATGGATATTTTGTACCCATTGAGCAAAGATAGGTTGTAATTGTATGGCGGTATCCGAAAACATATCTTGTGGACGGCCTAAAGCACTCATGGTATCATTATGAATGTACAAGCCAAAACTGTGAAAACCTAGAAATATACATACCCAGTTAAGGTGGGATATGATTGCATCGCGGTGTCTAAGGACGCGATCTAATAGATCGTTGTATCGAGTAGTTGGATCATAGTCTCTTACCATAAAAATTGCTGCATGTGCAGCAGCACCGACTATTAGAAATCCGCCAATCCACATGTGGTGTGTGAACAAGGAAAGTTGTGTACCATAGTCAGTAGCTAGGTATGGATAGGGAGGCATAGAATACATATGATGAGCTACAACAATGGTTGTAGAGCCTAGCATAGCTAGGTTAAGAGATAATTGAGCATGCCATGACGTTGTTAAGATTTCATAAAGACCCTTATGGCCTTGTCCTGTAAATGGGCCCTTGTGAGCCTCCAAAATATCTTTAAGTCCATGGCCAATACCCCAGTTGGTCCTATACATATGACCTGCGATTAGGAAAAGAATAGCAATAGCTAAATGATGGTGTGCAATATCGGTCAGCCAGAGACCACCGGTTACTGGATCTAGTCCTCCACGAAAAGTCAGAAATTCTGCGTATTTGGACCAATTTAAAGTGAAAAAAGGGGTTGCTCCTTCGGCAAAACTAGGATAAAGTTGAGCCAAAAGGTCCCGATTCAAGATAAATTCATGAGGAAGTGGTATCTCTTTAGGATCCACCCCAGCGTCAAGAAATTGGTTAATTGGTAAAGATACATGAATTTGGTGTCCCGCCCAAGAAAGAGACCCAAGTCCTAATAATCCCGCTAAGTGGTGATTCAACATGGATTCTACATCTTGGAACCAGGCCAATTTGGGAGCGGCTTTGTGATAATGGAACCAACCAGCAAAAAGCATTAACGCTGCAAAAACCAATGCACCAATTGCAGTACAATAGAGTTGTAATTCACTAGTTATTCCAGATGCTCGCCAAAGCTGAAAAAAACCAGAGGTTATTTGGATTCCTCGGAAACCCCCACCTACATCACCATTCAATATTTCTTGCCCTACTATAGGCCAAACTACCTGAGCACTGGGTCCAATGTGAGTAGGATCACTTAGCCATGCTTCATAATTGGAAAAACGGGCACCATGAAAGTACATGCCACTCAACCAAAGAAAGATAATGGAAAGTTGCCCGAAATGAGCACTAAAAACTTTTCTAGAAATCTCCTCCAAATCACCAGTATGACTATCGAAATCGTGAGCATCAGCATGTAGGTTCCAGATCCAAGTGGTAGTATCAGGGCCCTTAGCTAGTGTTCTTGAGAAATGGCCGGGTCTCGCCCATTCCTCAAAAGATGTTTTTACAGGATCCCTATCCACAACAATTTTTACTTCTGGTTCCGGCGAACGAATAATCATTAACTCCTCCTCTTTCCGGACAAGACATACAAAGAGACCCGCCAACTGTCTTTTTTTTTAGTGAATCTTTGAAAGATAGATTTTGAAAGATAGATTTTGAAAGATAGATATTGTGATTAGTTCTTTTCTTTACTATACTACCACCCTTCTTTTTTTTTAGTTATTCACTGGAGCAATTATATATTAAAGTCAATCCGAGGCAAGTGTTCGGATCTATTATGACATAAAGGTTAGGTGCCTAACGGACATTGTTTATCTTGAAAAAACAAATATTTCTCGGCGTAAGAAAAAATCTTTTTTATTTTAAATTTAAGAAACTAGTGTATTTTTTTTTAGGGCATAAGCTCCTATCTATATCTACTTTCCTTGAGCATAATATAGGGTTTTTTATTTTTTATTTGATTCTAAATTCCAAGATAACTCATTAGAATTATTAATAAGATGGTTCTAATATATTAGCAATATTTAGATTGGCCCCCTTTTTTTTATTCACTTTATTACTTCTATTCTAGACCCTATCCCTATGGTTTATTCTTATGAAATATCTTATAAAATAGAAGGTATAAGAAATGGATATAATGAAATTCTTGATTCGATCTTACGACCTAATTTATTTGATTAATGGATCAACAACCAAACCATCCATTTTAGGAAAAAAAAGGAGCATGGTCTTATTCAAATTCAAAGCGCTTCGTAATCTTCAACCAGTTTTGTGCTTCAATATAATTTCCCGGAGTAAGCGCTATAGCTTGTTTCCAATATTCAGCAGCTTGATCAAACCAAGCTTCCGCAATTTCCGAATCACCCTCTAGAATGGCCTGTTCTCCTCGGTCGGAATAGGCAGTTCCTTCCCTTAGAACCGTACTTGAGAGTTTCCTACCTCATACGGCTCAGAAATTGCTATCTTAATTTCCCCTATCTTAACTGAATTCGATTTATCAAAAATCGATCCAATTTGTTCTTGTGTTAAGCAGAAGAAATTAATTACCTAAGTTTCAAACCCTAATTTTTCTCAATAATTAGTTTGATCTTTTTTCCCACCTTCAGAAGAATGAAGCATAGATAGATATAGAGCCTTCGTTCAAATTTTCTGAAAGGTAACTATCCCGGTTTCATATATGAAATCTCTATAGAATCCTTGAAAAAGACTTTTTTCCATAAGAAAGAAAAAAGAACTTACTATCTTTGGGATCTGATACTACACCGCTGCTTAATCCCTTAGTGGATCGGCTCTATTACATAAGCGGATTCCTAAATTTTGCCCCATATCATGGGATAAGTAAGCAGTTTTTTTTAGTTGTATCGACCCAGTCGCTCACTAATTGATCTTTACGGTGCTTTCTCTATCAATTTGAGAAACTTTATCCATAGAGTAGTAGTATAGGCCATACTTTCTTCGTTTTTTGATTCTCGTGAAGTGTCCTTCCTTCCTACAGCTGATAGGGAAAAATCGTTGTTTTTACGATCCCTATGTAGAAAGCCCTTTTTTCCAGTATTTACTAGAAAATTTGATCCTCTCTTTTTTTGTCTTTCTATAGTGGAGATAGTCGCACGTAATGACAGATCACGGCCATATTATTAAAAGCTTGCGGTAAGAAGGGGTTTCGTTCTAGTGCCCGGAAATAATATTCCAAAGCCTTTGTATGCTCTCCATTGCTTGTGTGTATAAGGCCTATGTTATAGAGTATATAACTTCGATCATAGGGATCGATTTCTAGTCGCGTAGCTTCATAATAATTTTGCAAAGCTTCCGCATAATTTCCTTCGGATTGAGCCAACATCCGTTACGGTCGTTCATTCTATTCAAAAAATCTCCGTTCCAAAACCGTACATGAGGTTTTCATCTCATACGGCTCCTCCCTTCTGTACATAATAGTACTAAGCGAAATAATCTTAATCTATAGAATCAAAATAGAATTAGTCCCGTCTCATTATGAACCGAAAGGGGCTGGTATTTTTCCAAGAAATCTCTAGCCAACCTTCCCACAAGAGGTTTTTCTTAACACCAATGAATTCTATTAATGCTAGAGGAAAACGATAGCTCCAATAATTTCTTTGTTCTCAACGCCTCCTATTTAGAGGAATTAGCTACTTCAACGATCTTTGATGGTTATAGGGGTATCCAAAGTACAAACCTGATGGTTGTTTGTTATCCCAACCATTCTTCCCAGCCCTGATACCGATCAGGAAAGGGGTAATTTCTACCAAAGTTTTTCTCTTGTTGATTCCTATTTCTAGGTGTAGTGCTTTTCTCCCCTATGCTGCCTACGGATACTAATAGAGTGGCCTGTAATCCATACCATACCATATCCTGTAGGTGTAACCTTTCGCTCAATACTCAAATCTACAATTGAAGTATCTGAAGCCGCATCAATCGAGGATACACGACGGAAGGAATTGTTAGTTCGCCTCACCTTCCCGAAGCGTGGGTTTGCTTGCTTTACAAATTTGGTTCTCTCTATGCCAACCCCTTTTCTTTTTCCTAAGACTGAGGTATAGGTAGGTCTAAAAAAAAGCAAAAAAAAAAAGAGTCAAATCGCACCATCTCTATAATAAGTAAATGCCTTTTTTTCTCCTGAGGTTGTCGGAATTATTCGCAATAAAATATTGGCTATAATTGAGAAGGTCTTATCAATGAAATTTCCATTTACACGGGATCTAGGCATAATTCCCAAGCCATTCTATATAGAATTGTTTTCATTCCTTCACAAAATAACATAAAAACAAACACATTCGATTCTTATAATTATAAATAGATTGATCCATATGCTCTAAATCCATATGTTTTAAATGGATAAGAGAGATATGGATTTTCCGCTCAGCTCAAATTGTATCCTTTTCCTTCTGCTTGGACACGAAGAGATATGCAATATTTGACTAAGACTGGATTTCATTCCACTTTCCTATTTCTGAACAACAACTTATGTCATCAACTATTTCGTGTTTTCAAAGTTATTAATTGTCTCATACTATTTTTGATTTCAATGGTGTAGCGTATCTTATGCAAACGGAATTCTAAGGTTTCTTTATTTTATTATGCAATAAGAAGAATTCTTGCATTCTCTTTTTCTTTAGTTGCGGGAAAACCTAAATTAAAACTTTTATTTTATAGCGAGCGCAATTTCTAGTAAAAAATCCTGTATCCTTCCACCTAGATCAAAAGGAATTTTTCCAATAGAACTAGGGAACCCCCGAGCGGTTGCGGTTGTACCTGTACTGCAGGAATAAGAAAACTCGCTATTCACTCAGTTTATTTTCCATAATAAGTTATGTAGGAAAGATGGCCGAGCGGTTCAAGGCGTAGCATTGGAACTGCTATGTAGACTTTTGTTTACCGAGGGTTCGAATCCCTCTCTTTCCGTTTTTCTTAATTCATCAACGTTAAGGATCACAATGTATCAAATCAAATAGCAATTTATTCCAGTAATAATATCTTATATTATCTTATTTTTATTTAATAGAAATTAAAAATTCTCTATAGCAAATTACTGTGGTATGTAAACATAGAGGAAAAAAGCAAAAAGGATCCTAATCCTAGGGTTAATCAATTTTAGCTAGTTGATGGGAAAATACGAATTAATGGTAATGGTCTTAGGGCTATTTAGTTCGGGGAAAGGGGAAGGGGAAGAAAATTCTATGAACCTTTCCTTTTTTCATTAAGTTCAAGTCTGACGAGAGTAATATTCTACAACTAACAACTCATTTATTTTGAGACCGACCCACTTCCTATCTAGGATTTTATTTACTAGTCCTTTATATTCCAATGTGTCAATCGTCAAATGGCTTGGCAATTTCCCCGGGTCCGATGAAGCAATATAATTTTGAACCAGACCTTTTGATCTTTGGTTATCTTTCGTAGTAATAATATCTCGGGGTTTGCAACGAAAACTTGGTATATTGACTATACGGCCATTAACTAAAATATGTCTATGGTTGACTAATTGGCGGGCCCCAGGAATGGTTGAAGCCATACCCAATCGAAAAAGGATATTATCCAAACGCATTTCAAGTAATTGTAGTAAAACCTGGCCTGTTGACCTTTTTGCTTTTCCAGCGATATGTACATATCTAAGTAATTGTCGTTCTGTCAGACCATAATGAAAACGCAATTTCTGTTTTTCTTGAAGACGAATACGATATTGCTCCTTTTTCCCAGAATTGAATTTTTTTTTAAGATTACTTCCGGATTTAGGTGTTTTTCTAGTGAGTCCTGGTAAAGCTCCCAAACGGCGTATTTTTTTTAAACGAGGTCCTCGATAACGGGACATGAAGACTCCTTTTTTTTATTGAAATTTCATTTTACACAATTAATTTCATTGTATTTACATTACAGAATACATCGAAATTAAAACTGAATTAAACTACAGGATAAACAGAGTAAAATCAACTAAAGTACCACAAAAAATGGAATTTCATCAAAATCTGTATTTTTTGTATTTTTTGTATATATATTATTTATTTTATTGTTTTGTATCTAGCAAAATAGTAAGGTAAAAAACATAAAAGATCCTGGATTCTCCATTTAATTCGGAAAAAAAGAGATTCTTGTTCGTAGAACATCGATAGAGAAAAAAAAAAGCCGACTATCGGATTTGAACCGATGACCCTCGCATTACAAATGCGATGCTCTAACCTCTGAGCTAAGTGGGCTTACATAACGGAAATAGTGTAACAAATAGAAATAGGTATAGTATAGGAAATCCGTAAAATCTCAGATATTAGTTATTACTCTTAGCTATTAACTAGTTCTAAATTTGAAGTTCTACTTATAAAAAAATACTAAATAAAAAAATACTAAAACTTCTTAAAGATAAAGTTAGCTTGATATGCTTAACTATAGGATATTTAAAAAGAAAATTATAGACTTTATGGGTATTTTCATTCGATCATTATAGACTTTATTATTTGTTAATAATTTGAGGATTAATATTTCACTAAGGGGAACATAAAGTCAGAGTAAATAAAATTGATAATTCTGATTAGAAAAAAAGAATAAATATCCAGCGTTATAGTATAATTTCGAATACTATAAAAAAGTAAGACGGGAGGTGGGGGAGATAAAAAGTTTTGGATATATTGATTCGGATTGAATTGCAAATACATCAAGGATAGAATCAATGTAATTCAGAATTGCAATAAGCAAGCGGGGTCTCTCAAATAGAGTCGAACTGAACTGCTAGACTACGTTGAGTGATGAACTCAATGATTCAAAAAAAAAACTAAGAGATGGATGAAATTACACAAGGAATCCTGGTCTCAAAGAAGAGGGAAGTGGGGATATGGCGAAATCGGTAGACGCTACGGACTTGATTGTATTGAGCCTTGGTATGGAAACCTGCTAAGTGGTAACTTCCAAATTCAGAGAAACCCTGGAATTAAAAAAGGGCAATCCTGAGCCAAATCCGTGTTTTGAGAAGGGATTCTCGAACTAGAATACAAAGGAAAAGGATAGGTGCAGAGACTCAATGGAAGCTGTTCTAACGAATCGAGTTAATTACGTTGTGTTGTTAGTGGAATTCCTTCTAATTCTAAATTAGAGAAAGAGGGGTTTTATACTTTATACATTTAATAAACACGTATAGATACTGACATAGCAAACGATTAATCACAGAACTCATATTATAATATAGGTTCTTTATCTTTTTTAAAATTTCAAAATAAAATTCGAAATGATTATGAAATAAAAAACTCATATCATAATTTTATTTTGAATTATTGTGAATCCACTCCATTCGAATATTGAATAATCAAATTCTTCAATTCAAATTCAAAGTTTTGAGAACTTTTAAAAAGAAAGTGGATTAATCGGACGAGGACAAAGAGAGAGTCCCATTCTACATGTCAATACTGACAACAATGAAATTTCTAGTAAAAGGAAAATCCGTCGACTTTTTAAGTTGTGAGGGTTCAAGTCCCTCTATCCCCAAATCCTCTTTTTTTTTCTTTTTATCAATGGGTTTAAGATTCATTAGCTTTCTCATTCTACTCTTTCACAAAGGAAAGGAATGCGAAGAGAACTCAATGGATCTTATCCTATTCATTGAATAGATTTCTTTTTTATTAGAGTATCGGCAAGAAATCTTGGTTATTCACTCTATTTTTAAGTATTATTTAAGTAAACCATGCACAATGCATAGGGCTACCCCCCCCCTTTCAAATTTTGAATTTGAAATACTTTAATTGATTTTTTAGTCCTTTTAATTGACATAGATACAAATACTCTACTAGGATGATGCACAAGAAAAGGTCAGGATAGCTCAGTTGGTAGAGCAGAGGACTGAAAATCCTCGTGTCACCAGTTCAAATCTGGTTCCTGGCAGAGAAAAAAAAAGATCCACCGAATAGGTATTGATCCAAATACCTCGAGATGGATTGTGATACATATTTATTAATAATATATAATATAGATAGAGTATGATTTATTCATCTAAGTGGATAAATCTATAATATAAATATAGAGGCACTTCTTTTTAGAGAAGTTTTAAAATATACCCTTTCTTTATGATAAGGAAGGGGGTGAGATTAGGTTCCCCTTTATTTTTTTGCGTTTCTTTATTTTGTATTCCACTATTCCGACGAATATTTTTTTAGTCTTGCTTATCTTTATCTTATCTTATTTTCCTAGTTGTGCTAAGTCATGTGCGCGATACAAAGTTCCTGGTAGAGAACTTCTTTGAGTCATCCTATTTTTCTGTTCATATGAAGGAAATTAATATGTGATTTTCAAAATAGGGGAATCCAAATGAAACCCTTTTTTGGCTCAGTCTATCTGGAATGCTTTTGTATAATAGGAATTAATTATAAATAGGTATTCCGTTTCATCTAGGAAAAGAACCTAAAAATATTCCTTGACTTGAATAAAATCTGGAGTTGTGTTGTATAAGTGAGCACGAATTTCTTATCATTCAATGAGCATCTTGTATTTCATAAAAATTGGGGGTTATATAGTCCTTACGTAAGGGCCAGCCTATCCAACTTTCAGGCATTAGGATACGTTTAAGGCGCGGATGATTATCATAAGAGATTCCCACCATATCATAAGATTCGCGTTCTTGAAAATCGGCACTTCTCCAAATCCAGAAGACAGACGGAATTCTAGGATTATCCTTTTGGGCAAAGACTTTTATGCAGACTTCTTCTGGATTATCTATACCGTATTGTATTCTTGTAAGATGATACACGCTAGCTAAAGATCCACCGGGTGCTACATCATAAGCACATTGGGAGCGTAAATAATTATAACCATATACATATAAAATGACAGCAATGGAATCCCAATCCCCTGCTTTTATTTGTAAAGTCTCTATTCCTCGGTGATCAAAGCCCAAAGATCTATGAACCACCTCATGTTTGACTAGCCAATTAGATAACCAACCCTGCTGCATTGTCTTCATCTCTCCCTCTTTGTATAAATATTTCCCATTTCGGATGCAAGTTTGAAAGATTGCTCTGCTTTTTCTTTTTCTACACAAAAGAGCCCCCCCCTCCTAATTCACTAATTTGTAGGAAGGTACTGGACTTTTGGATTTTAAAAAAGTTTCAGAAGATATATCTAATGTCGATGGTGATTGATAGAGCAATTCTTGCTCATAAGTTCCTGTATGAGTACTGCGCCTAACATAAAGCTTGTGACTGGTAGTAAAACATCTTTTTTTATTTTGAGATAGAGTTCGATCCTCAACTATTTCTCGCGATATCTTCTTACGAAGTTTTGTTAGGGCATCTATAACTGCCTCCGGTTTAGGAGGGCAGCCCGGCAAGTAGACATCCACAGGAATTAACTTATCAACTCCCCGAACAGTACTATAGGAATCCGTACTGAACATTCCCCCTGTAATAGTACAGGCTCCCATAGCAATGACGTATTTTGGTTCAGGCATTTGCTCGTATAATCTCACTAAAGACGGAGCCATTTTCATTGTTACCGTACCGGCTGTTAAAATTAGGTCTGCTTGCCTAGGACTTGATCTTGGTACCAATCCATAACGATCAAAATCGAATCGTGAACCTATTAATGAAGCAAATTCAATGAAACAACAACTGGTACCGTATAGAAGGGGCCATAAACTGGAGAGTCTTGACCAATTCGAAAGATCATTTAGTGTAGTTGAAATAACAGAATTGGAACTTGTTTGGTCAAGTAAGGGAAACTCAATCAAATTCATAACTGTCTCAATAGAATCTTTTCCTTCTTTTTTTTTGTCTAAATATTCAGTTAAGACCATTCCAAGGCTCCTTTTCGCCATGCATAAACTAAACCGACAACTAAGATAAGCACGAAAATCAAAGCTTCGATAAAAACGGATACACCCAATACGTCGAAACTCATTGCCCAAGGGTATAGAAAGACGGTTTCCACATCAAAAACAACAAAAACGAGCGCAAACATATAATAGCGTATTCGGAATTGTACCCAAGCCCCTCCCATGGGTTCTATACCCGATTCATAACTAGAAAGCTTCTCTGGTCCTTCACTAACCGGGGCTAAAAGCCCTGAAATCGAAAATGCCAAAATAGGAATAAGGCTTGCTATTATTAGAAATGTCCAAAAAATATCATATTCGTGAAGCAGAAACATAATGTACTCCCATTAATGTGGAATAGGCGGAACTTAAATTAGTCAATTCAATTCAGCATTGTCAATTTATCCAGAACTTCTCTCTTTTCCTCGGTGAAACAAGAATCTTTTTTGTTCAAACAAAAGCGCTTAGTTTAGCCTTTGTTTCCTCTGTGCTGCATCTTCTTTAAAGATTCATCCAATGGAATCCCAACTCCCTTTCTTTTGGATTTCCATTCTATTTAGATATGGTGTATGTAGATCTAATTCTTATATAAAGAAAACTTTATCGTTTCACTTTGTCTCGCTTTCTCTAGAATCTCTATAAAAAAAGAATAGCTCTATCCTTTATTTACTATTTAATAATAATAAGAGACTATTAAATAAAAATGAGAATACTACTAATTAGAATAATTAGAACCTAATTAAGATAGTAGGACTAATCTATGCAGTATAATGAGAAGTAATACTATAAAAATAAAAATAAAGAACTCTATTTCAGAACTATGAGACAGAATATTCTGTTTTCTTATTTACTCTTTACTTTATTTTTTCTATTTTTCGTTTTTCTTTTCCTGTCTGTATGATTTTGATTTTCGATGAATGAGCCTTTGGTAATGCTTTTATCTCTATTCTATGTCGCAGGCGCCTATCCAGTCTATAAACAAATACTAATGCGAAAATGAAAACTATACTAAACTAAAGAAAACATAGGATAGAGATCCTAAAATAGAAAAAAGGGCATATTAGGGCTATACGGATTCGAACCGTAGACCTTCTCGGTAAAACAGATCAAACGGATTATTATCGAAATGATTTGAACTGTTTCAAAGACCCAACATGCATTTTTTTGCATTGGGCTCTTTCATAAACTGATTTAAAGATCAGTTAGTCCACCATAGTTTTTCTTTACGGAAAGATAATGAGATGGCTCCCTGTGCTCTGATTGATTTTTTGTATTATGATCTATCTAGGAGCAATACCAAAGTGTTTCAAAGGAGGATTACCTTGACTTAGGTCTGCCTCTGGTCTAAATTAAATCAACCTAAGTGAAATGGAGTCTCTATCGTTCCACTGCAAGAGTTAACTATGAGACTTCATACACCTTAAAGTTCATAGAACGAAAAGAAGTTTTTTGGAGGCCCTTATCCTCATTACGCCTAGCATTTAGTGGGCTGGATATTTACCTTATCAACTAGCAAATCCATAAGGGTTCTATTTGATTAGGCACCTGAATTGGCACCTGAATCGGACTGAACCGACTGTTTGTCAGGCTACTGTTCTCCTATTCTCTCGAATCTATGAAGTAAGACATTGATTTTGCAATAAGATCGATTATGTTCATTGCATAATAAGCTCCTTTGAAAAGCATTGGCGCACGTGTAAACGAGTTGCTCTACCGAACTGAGCTATAGCCCTTATCAGAGATATCTTAACATATAGAGAATTTCTTGTCAAGATGAATATTTTCTAATGCCAGAGGATATCCCTTTGATCTGTATCTGTTTAGTATTTAGTTTAGTATTTAGTATATAACAGACCAATAACAGAGCGGTATTGCTTAGAAAAGGGATTCAATATATAATCGATCGAAGTAATGGGTCTTCCTTTGTGGTGATAAATTGCCTACTTAACTCAGTGGTTAGAGTATTGCTTTCATACGGCGGGAGTCATTGGTTCAAATCCAATAGTAGGTAAGTAGGTAGAAAAATTACTAGATAGCATTGGACTTACTTCGCTTCGCTATCTAATAACTTTTTCTACCCCTCTTCCCTTTTTCTTTGTATCAACTATAAACCACTGGATTGTCTTCAATTGGATGGGGGAATCCAATTGACAGCCTCGATTCGTATCCTAGCTCGTCTGAGAGCGAGCTTCGCTTCAACCAAATCTTTCGTACCCTCAGCTTTACTCAAGTTAGCTTCGGCTATTTCAAGTGCCTTTTGAGCTTCTTCCGGATCAATATCACTACCCAGTTCCGCATCATTTCCTAAAATGATGATCTCATTATTAACTATTCTCGCAAAACCGCTCCACAGAACCGCCGTTAACCATTGGTCGTTGAGGAGGCGTATTCTCAAAGGACCCATATCTACTGCTGTGTTAATAGGGGCGTGGTTTGGTAATACGCCAATTTGGCCACTATTCGTGGATAAAATGATTTCTTTCACTTCACAATCCCAAATAATTCGCTTAGGAGTCAGTACATAAAGATTTAATTTCATTTCTGCGATTTGTTCTCCTCTTCTAAGGTTATAGCTTTCGTGCTAGCTTCATCGATGTTACCCACCAAATAAAAAGCCTGTTCAGGTAGGCCGTCTAATTCTCCGGAAAGGATTAGTTGAAATCCCCTAATAGTTTCCGCAAGAGCAACATACTTTCCTGGAGAACCAGTAAAAACTTCTGCCACAAAGAACGGTTGTGATAAGAAACGCTCAATTTTTCTTGCTCTTGCTACAGTTAAACGATCCTCTTCCGATAATTCATCCAAGCCAAGAATTGCGATAATGTCCTGAAGTTCTTTGTAACGTTGTAAAGTTTCCTTAACTCTTTGCGCAGTTTCATAATGTTCGTTGCCAACGATCCGAGGCTGTAACATAGTTGATGTTGAATCTAAAGGATCTACTGCTGGATAAATACCCTTGGAAGCTAATCCTCTGGAAAGTACGGTAGTAGCATCCAAATGTGCAAATGTTGTGGCAGGGGCAGGGTCGGTCAAATCGTCCGCAGGTACATAAACTGCTTGAATCGAAGTTATAGATCCCTTTTTAGTAGAAGCAATTCTTTCTTGCAAAGAACCCATTTCTGTACTAAGAGTAGGTTGATAACCCACTGCGGAGGGCATTCTCCCTAATAAAGCGGATACCTCTGATCCTGCTTGAACAAAACGAAAGATATTATCGATAAATAAAAGCACGTCTTGCTTATTAACATCTCGGAAATATTCTGCCATAGTTAGGGCAGTTAAACCAACTCTCATACGAGCTCCCGGTGGTTCATTCATTTGGCCATAGACTAGAGCTACCTTTGATTCTTCAATATTTTTTTCATTAATTACTCCGGATTCCTTCATTTCCATATAAAGATCATTTCCTTCACGAGTCCGTTCCCCTACTCCACCGAATACGGATACGCCCCCATGAGCTTTAGCAATGTTATTGATTAATTCCATGATCAGTACTGTTTTACCTACTCCAGCCCCCCCAAATAGTCCTATTTTTCCTCCACGTCGATAAGGAGCTAAAAGATCGACGACCTTAATACCTGTTTCAAAGATGGATAATTTCGTATCTAACTCGATAAAGGCAGGCGCAGATCTATGAATAGGGAACGTTGCACTACTATCTACAGGACCCAAATTGTCAACAGGCTCCCCAAGAACGTTGAAAATTCGTCCGAGAGTAGCTCCACCGACCGGAACACTGAGAGGAGCTCCCGTGTCAATCACTTCCATTCCTCTCATCAACCCGTCCGTAGCACTCATAGCTACAGCTCTAACTCGATTATTTCCTAATAATTGTTGTACCTCACAAGTCACATTAATTTGCTTATCGGCAGTGTCTCTACTCTGGACTACTAAAGCGTTATAAATATAAGGTAACTTGCCCGGGGGAAAAGTGACATCCAGCACGGGTCCAATAATTTGATCGATACGACCTGTACTTTTTTCTTCACTTGTGGAAACCCCGGGACGAGAAGTAGTAGGATTGGTTCTCATAATTATCACATAATTAAAAAAAAGGAATTTGTCGAAATTTTTCTTTTTTTATTGTTGAATAATGCCAAATCAAATCAAAAAAAATCCAAAAGTAAAAAGGAAATGAATTAGTTAATTCAATAAGAGAGAAAAGGGGACCAGGACTTGATTTCGTTGCCCAAGCGAATCCCATTCAATCGTTTACTCATGGAATGAGTCCGTTGGAAAGTTCAATCAATCTTTTTTTCATATACATTTTGCCTTTTGTGGAGGATCTGTGCCTACTCTACTTTCCTATCTAGGACTTCGATATACAAAATATATACTACTGTGAAGCATAGATTGCTGTCAACAAAGAATTTTATTAGTATTTAGTTAGGTATTTGCATTCCAAATAAGAAAAGAGACCTATTAAGAACTTGTAAAATAAGGATTAGGGATTAATTTGGGTTGCGCTATACCTATCAAAGAGTATACAATAATGATGGATTTGGTAAATCAAATCCATGGTTTAATAACGAACCGTGTTAACTTACCATAACAACAACTCAATTCCTATCGAATTCCTATAGTGGAATTCCTATAGGATAGAACATACACAGGGTGTACGCATTATATATGAATGAAACATATTCATTAACCTAAGCATGCCCTCAATTTTCTTTAATGAGTTGATATTATATTAATTGAATATCCTTTTTGTTTTACGAGATTTTTGCTAAAGTTTCATTTACGCCTAATTAACATCGAGTAGACCCTGTTATTGTGAGAATTCTTAATTCAAGAGTTGTAGGGAGGGACTTATGTCACCACAAACAGAAACTAAAGCAGGTGTTGGATTTCAAGCTGGTGTTAAAGATTATAAATTGACTTACTACACCCCAGAGTATGAAACTAAGGATACTGATATCTTGGCAGCATTCCGAGTAAGTCCTCAGCCTGGGGTTCCGCCCGAAGAAGCAGGGGCTGCAGTAGCTGCCGAATCTTCTACTGGTACATGGACAACTGTTTGGACTGATGGACTTACCAGTCTTGATCGTTACAAAGGACGATGCTATCACATCGAGCCTGTTGCTGGGGAAGACAGCCAATGGATCTGTTATGTAGCTTATCCATTAGACCTATTTGAGGAGGGTTCCGTTACTAACATGTTTACTTCCATTGTGGGTAACGTATTTGGGTTCAAAGCCCTACGTGCTCTACGTTTGGAGGATCTACGAATTCCCCCTACTTATTCAAAAACTTTCCAAGGCCCGCCTCATGGTATCCAAGTTGAAAGAGATAAGTTGAACAAGTATGGCCGTCCTTTATTGGGATGTACTATTAAACCAAAATTGGGATTATCCGCAAAAAATTATGGTAGAGCGTGTTATGAGTGTCTACGTGGTGGACTTGATTTTACCAAAGATGATGAAAACGTAAACTCACAACCATTTATGCGCTGGAGAGACCGTTTTGTCTTTTGTGCCGAAGCTATTTATAAATCACAGGCCGAAACCGGTGAAATCAAGGGGCATTACTTGAATGCGACTGCGGGTACATGTGAAGAAATGATTAAGAGAGCTGTATTTGCGAGAGAATTAGGGGTTCCTATTGTAATGCATGACTACTTAACCGGGGGATTCACCGCAAATACTACTTTGGCTCACTATTGCCGCGACAATGGCTTACTTCTTCACATTCACCGTGCAATGCATGCAGTTATTGATAGACAGAAAAATCATGGTATGCATTTCCGTGTATTAGCTAAAGCATTGCGTATGTCTGGGGGAGATCATATCCACTCCGGTACAGTAGTAGGTAAGTTAGAAGGGGAACGCGAAATGACTTTAGGTTTTGTTGATTTATTGCGCGATGATTTTATTGAAAAAGATCGTGCTCGCGGTATCTTTTTCACTCAGGACTGGGTATCCATGCCAGGTGTTATACCGGTAGCTTCAGGTGGTATTCATGTTTGGCATATGCCAGCTCTGACCGAAATCTTTGGGGACGATTCTGTATTACAATTTGGTGGAGGAACTTTAGGACATCCTTGGGGGAATGCACCTGGTGCAGCAGCTAATCGAGTGGCTTTAGAAGCTTGTGTACAAGCTCGTAACGAAGGGCGTGATCTTGCTCGCGAAGGTAATGAAATTATCCGAGCAGCTTGCAAATGGAGTCCTGAACTAGCCGCAGCTTGTGAAGTATGGAAGGCGATCAAATTCGAGTTCGAGCCGGTAGATACTATCGATAAGAAGGTCTAAAAAAAAATAAACGAAATAAAAAGAGAAAAAAATAAGTTATGAAATGCAGTAATTCTTCTTTATTCTTCTAATTGATTGCAATTAAACTCGGCTCAATCTTTTTTTTTATAAAAAAGATTGAGCCGAATAAAAATAGATCATGATATGATCATGAGACTTGACAAATCGAGATTCGTCTATTCTATATATCTAGAATATATATATATATTAAGGTATAATACAATAAAGAAATAAAAAGAAAATAATAAAATATAGTAGTATCATATGATAATGGAATCAAATACGCAGTATTTACAGAAAAAAGTCTTCGTTTATTGGGAAAGAATCAATATACTTTTAATGTCGAATCGGGATTCACTAAGACAGAAATAAAGCATTGGTTCAAACTCTTCTTTGGATTAAGGTGGTAGCTGTGAATAGCCATCGACTACCTGGAAAAGGTAGAAGAATAGGACCTATTCTGGGCCGTACAATGCATTACAGACGTATGATCATTACCCTTCAACCGGGTTATTCTATTCCACTTCTAGATAGAGAAAAAAACTAAAGGAGAATGAATGAAAAAAGACATAGTTTGGAAGTTAGACCTTTTTATAAGACTCTCTTTCAATTTCAAAAAAGAGGACGTTTGAAACTTTTAACAGGCGTAATCGTGAGTCAACATGCTAGAACTAGATAAGGAAGTTTTCTATAACCTTAATAAAAAGGATAAAAAGGTAGTTTTAGTTTATGACTCCGATCAAGAGCGAGAAATCCTTGATTTGGGATTGGACATAGAACCTGGACCCATCGGAGAGACGTTGAAAGGAGCGTATCCTGATGGTAAGAATTATACTTTCGTGGAAATACAGCGCTATAGACTTCAGTGTGGTAGAGTAGACGTTTTGTTCCTAATTTTTCTGGACCAAACCTCCGCTCCGACCCAACGATACAATGAATTTTTTCTGTTCATATTCATAAATAAAAAAGATTAGGAATCGCAATGCTACTATATGCGTCCAGAGCAGTATTTTGAATACTATTCTTCTATAATCCATTATTGCGCGGGGTCTTACTAACAGGACTTCGCGGCACAGGACGGGTCTTCGTCGAAAAGCTAACACCACCCGGCATTTTCATACCCTTTCTTTGGGTGGTATATCGCCTTTAAAAGTCTAAGAGGGTAGTAGGGGGGATCTTAAGAGGGTAGTAGGGGATCTTAAGAGGGTAGTAGGGGATCTATAGTAGGTAAGATAATTTGCCCTTTGATTTTGATTGAATATACTATTTTTCTGCCTTTACCACGCATTATTGTATGCGCTTCTAGAGAAGTATGTATGCAGGAAGTAAATTCTAGTCGCTTTCTTTTGAATCCAATTTCAAATTAGATTAGAAAGATAGAAAGGCCATGAGGATGGGAAAATAAAAAAAATCTTTTTAATTAGTTCTCCTTTTTTGGAATTTTCTTATTATCCTTATCATTTTTTTTACAGAATATTTTGCAAACTAAAAAAATACAATAGTCAATATTCCTTATAATAGATATACTTAATTATATCATAAGAATCTTAAGATATTTTTCGACTAGATAGAAATAGTAAATTTGAATTGAGACACCTATTCCATGACGGATTTAAACTTACCTTCTATTTTCGTGCCTTTAGTAGGCTTAGTATTTCCGGCAATTGCAATGACTTCTTTATTTCTTTATGTGCAAAAAAAAAAGATTGTCTAGTATTTTTTAGTGTAAGTAATATAATATGGTAGGGTATGTGACTTTTTCTACACACACTTTCTACACACAAATGAAAAAC
The DNA here is from genome assembly GCF_904849725.1 of Hordeum vulgare subsp. vulgare. Taxonomy (NCBI): domain Eukaryota; kingdom Viridiplantae; phylum Streptophyta; class Magnoliopsida; order Poales; family Poaceae; genus Hordeum; species Hordeum vulgare. Next base: position 37,872 of record NW_025422580.1, on the reverse strand, counting down.
GGCTATGGATGCAGATATAGGCTACGAGCATAAATGCATGAATATGCAGAGCTTGGTATAGCGAGTTTTTTTTTATTTATTTTAATTGAATCAACGAATATTTTTTGAATAGAAAGTCAATGTATCTAACCTATTATTTCACAGGAGTACTAGTTGCTGAAGGCGATTTCAGAATCAAAAAAAGTAAAGGCAAAATTATTTAGCTTATTCTCTCAATTTCAATCGACCGCTGCTGGATTTAGTATATCTAATATGAATTGGCGATCAGAACACATATGGGTAGAACTTCTAAAAGGTTCTCGAAAAAGGAGTAATTTTTTCTGGGCCTGTATTCTTTTTCTAGGTTCACTAGGATTCTTATTGGTTGGGACTTCCAGTTATCTTGGTAAGAATTATATCTATACTTCCATCTCAAGAAATTCTTTTTTTTCCGCAGGGGGTCGTGATGTCTTTCTACGGAATCGCAGGCCTATTCATTAGCTCCTACCTGTGGTGTACTATTTTGTGGAATGTAGGTAGTGGTTATGACCGATTCGATAGAAAAGAGGGAATAGTTTGCATTTTTCGTTGGGGATTCCCTGGAATAAAACGTCGCGTCTTCCTTCGATTCCTTATGCGGGATATCCAATCAATTAGAATTCAGGTTAAAGAGGGTCTTTATCCTCGTCGTATTCTTTATATGGAAATCCGGGGCCAGGGGATCATTCCCTTGACTCGTACTGATGATAAGTTTTTTACTCCACGAGAAATTGAACAAAAAGCTGCCGAATTGGCCTATTTCTTGCGCGTACCAATTGAAGTATTTTGAGGTATCTTTTTTGAACTGAATTGAATGAAGAAAAGATAAATTGGAAGAAGAAAAGTTTTCTCAACATGGGGAGGAAGTCCCTTCGAAATTGGATTTGTTATTGTAAGGGGATTTTTAAGTATTTATCTAAAGGAAGGAACAAACGAGGATAAGATAAAATTATTTTAAATTTTTTTTGTCGAAGTTAGATATATTGCATACTATTCTTCTCTTCCATTTTCACCCGAAAGGGCTTTTTTTATTCTATTTCACTATTTCATTCCATCTAGATCTAAGAAAGAACCCAATGCACTGAAATTCCACTAATATACAAAAAAGAAGAATAGATACAGGGTATCAAACCTATAGAGTTTTTGCTTCAAAGAAATAGAAATATCATGAAATAGAAATATCATCATATAGAGTCAGGGAATGGAATAGAGTCAGCGAATGAAGCATATTCATTAACAACTCCATTTACAGATCAAAAATGAAAAAAAAGAAAGCATTGCCTTCTTTACTATATCTTGTATTTATCGTACTTTTGCCTTGGGGGGTCTCTTCCTCATTTAACAAATGTCTGGAACTTTGGATTAAGAATTGGTGGAATACCAGGCAATCCGAAACTCTCTTAACTGATATTCAAGAGAAAAGGATTCTAGAAAGATTCATAGAATTAGAAGAACTTTCTCTCTTGGACGAGATGATAAAAGGGAAACTAAAGACACATGTACAAAAACCTCCTACAGGAATACACAAGGAAATAATACAATGGGTCAAAATAAATAATGAGGATCATCTCCATATCATTTTGCATTTCTCGACAAATATAATCTGTTTGGCTATTCTAAGTGGTTCTTTTTTTCTGGGTAAAGAGGAACTTGTCATTTTGAATTCTTGGGTTCAGGAATTCTTCTATAATTTAAATGACTCAATAAAAGCTTTTTTTATTCTTTTAGTTACTGATTTTTTTGTTGGATTTCACTCCACCCGTGGTTGGGAACTAGTAATTCGTTGGGTCTATAACGATTTTGGATGGGCTCCTAATGAGCTTATTTTCACTATTTTTGTTTGTAGTTTTCCAGTAATTCTAGATACATGTTTGAAATTTTGGGTCTTTTTTTGTTTAAACCGTCTATCTCCTTCGCTTGTAGTCATTTATCATTCAATTAGTGAAGCATAAATTCATTTGATCTCCCGATATTAATATTAATCAAATTAGCATCTTTCTTTAGAAAGAAAGCCCTTTTCCATTTTACCAAAATTCTTTCTATTTATACCTGCTTTAAGGTATTCATCATTGCAGTACAACTGTTGCAGTAGAATGCCAACAAATTCGTGTATAGGGAACTAGATTAGCTTAGCTACCTATCTAATTTATTGTAGAAATTCTGGGATCTGTGATTGGACATGGAAAATAGAAATACTTTTTCTTGGGTAAAGGAACAGATAACTCGATCGATTTCTGTATCGATCATGATATACGTAATAACTCGGACATCTATTTCAAATGCATATCCCATTTTTGCGCAGCAGGGTTATGAAAACCCACGAGAAGCAACTGGGCGAATTGTATGTGCCAATTGCCATTTAGCTAGCAAGCCCGTCGATATTGAAGTTCCCCAAGCTGTGCTTCCCGATACTGTATTTGAAGCAGTTCTTCGAATTCCTTATGATATGCAATTGAAACAAGTTCTTGCTAATGGAAAAAAGGGAGGGTTGAATGTAGGTGCTGTTCTTATTTTGCCCGAGGGATTTGAATTAGCGCCGCCCGACCGTATTTCCCCTGAGTTAAAAGAAAAGATAGGAAATCTTGCTTTTCAGAGTTATCGTCCCGATAAAAAAAATATTCTTGTGATAGGCCCTGTTCCCGGTAAGAAATATAGTGAAATTGTCTTTCCCATTCTTTCCCCTGATCCTGCTACGAAGAAAGATGCTCATTTCTTAAAATATCCTATATATGTAGGGGGAAACCGAGGAAGAGGACAGATCTATCCTGATGGTAGCAAGAGTAACAATACAGTCTATAATGCTACGTCAACAGGTATAGTAAGAAAAATACTACGTAAAGAAAAAGGGGGGTATGAAATATCCATAGTTGATGCATCAGATGGACGCCAAGTGATTGATATTATACCTCCCGGACCAGAACTTCTTGTTTCAGAGGGGGAATCCATCAAGATTGATCAACCATTAACAAGCAATCCTAATGTGGGAGGTTTTGGTCAGGGGGACGCAGAAATCGTGCTTCAGGATCCATTACGTGTCCAAGGCCTTTTGTTCTTCTTCGCATCCGTTATTTTGGCACAAGTTTTTTTGGTTCTCAAAAAGAAACAGTTTGAAAAGGTTCAATTGTACGAAATGAATTTCTAGGTCCCGGAATTTCTTACCATCAAGTTGGTAAAAAGCCTCGATTTATTGGCAATTGCTAGAATTATCTATGATCTTTTTTGGAAATCCTTTTTTTGTTTAGACTTTTTTTTGTTTACGAGATGTCTGGAATTCCTTATTTATATCTCATGCAAAAGAAGAGAATCCAAGGCAAAGGCGAGAACAATAAAATTTAAATTTCTTTCGAGGGATTGCAGGTCTTCTTAATCGTCTATTCGGCACAAGAAAAAGGCTTTTTCTTGTGCCGATTCTTCTTGTATCAAAATAAGAATCCTTTTTCTTCCTAATTCGTCAAAGATTACTTTACTATTTCTTCTTTATTCGGGTCTGTCTCTTGGGCCTCTTTTTCTTTTGCTTAGGTTTAGCCGAGGTAGTGGACAAACAGAGGGGAAGAAAATATGGCGGGGGACAAATTTCTTGTGATTGTAAGCAAATAGAATTGCTTGGCTTGTTTAATTAAGTTTAACTTCAAACTTACAGAAATTTTGCAAAAAAAAGTAAACTCTTCCATTGAAGGTTTTTTTTTTATTTTTAGGCTAGTTGAATAGTTTTGATTAAGGTTTTATTAGTTTATTACTCGAAACTAAATCAAGGATTTTCAGGATACTTCCTTTGTGGAATAAGATATTGGATCCTCGAGTGATCTCTTTTTCTTGTTGCTTCATAAGAGTGAATCGAATAGATTCAATTCGCGTTATAAGAGTAAAAATTCCGCGGGTCCTTTCCGCTCTAATCAGATAAAGGGGGTAAGGACCCGCTAAGCTCCTACTTTTTCATGTTTACAATCTGGTCCCTCCGATTACTATAGAGATGAACCCAATCCAGAATATGAACCATAAAAGAAAACACCTACTAAACCAATCACAGGAATACCAGCTACAGTACCTATCAGCCAAAGAGGAATTCTTCCAGTAGTATCGGCCATTTCCCCTACTTTCCTCCACATTTTATCAATTGGTCATGCTAGAGACAAAAACAGTCATGGGTAGTTATAAGGATGGTATCTTTCCAAATGGGATAAGAGAATTCTTATTAGTCTCTTTCTTTCTCTCAATTGAAGAAGTAATTGGAAAATAAAACAGCAAGTACAAAAATGAGTAATAAACCCCAGTATAGACTGGTACGATTCAATTCAACATTTTGTTCATTCGGGTTTGATTGTGTCATAGTTCTATAGTTGGAATTTGGTTTATCGTTGGATGAACTGCATTGCTGATATTGATCCCAAGAAAAAAACAGTAGGTACAGCTAGTCCGTGAATAGCCAGCCATCGCACTGTAAAAATAGGATAGGTTCGATCTATGGTCATTGAGGGCCTCCTAAAAGGATCTACTAAATTCATCGAGTTGTTCTAAAGAATCAAAACGGTCGGTTATTAACGGAATTCCTTGTCGGCTTTCCGTGAAATATTCGTTTGGCCTAGGACTTCCAAACACGTCATAAGCTAAACCCGTACTGACAAATAACCAACCCGCAATGAATAGGGAAGGTATAGTAATGCTATGAATAACCCAGTATCGAATACTGGTAATAATATCAGCAAAAGAACGTTCTCCCGTGCTTCCAGACATGCTGAACTCCCAAAATTTTTGTACATTCAAAAAAGGAATTGATTCCGTAAAAGATGGGATCAACCAGTAAATAGAAAATTACTGATATTTCATCCTTGTGAGATTGTCAATTTTGTACCAAAGGTGTATTTTGAGTATACCGAATTAGTATAGCTATCCTTCCTATGGCACAGCAATCTGGTTTTGCCTGGTTCCGAAACATAATTACTTTTTTTTGTCTATAGGTAAGCTATATGTTATTCAAGGCGTCAATAGAAAACCCCTTTTTTGTAGGTTCTATTTATTTTCCTTGGCTTCGGAATAATAGAGTAATTCGGAATAGCAGCCAAAATCTTGGGAAAATCTAAGTTAATGATCAATAGGTTTGGATAAATAATTTAGGAAGGATATTCTCATACTGACACAATACAAGGACAAGTATATATATGTGAAATTTATCCTTTCATAATTCGTAATTAATCCTTGTCTTGTTTGTTGGATTAGGTCTAACTTTCTTGACCAAACTGCGAGCGTGGAACTTTACGAGATGAAATAGGGAAAGACAGAAGATAGAATAGAACTTAAAAGGATAATTGAAGTGACTCGTCTTCGAATCTACTTTGGTTGGAGTTCGAAAAAGGAATAAAAATAAAGTAAATTCAAGGAAGAGCTTTCTTTTTTTTTTAACAGACCCTCGGGAGGTCGTGGAATGCTTTTCTTCTCCTCTTATTCCATATAGAATACAATCAGTTAAAATTAAAATAAGAAGGAATAGGGGAATATTCGATCGTTCAGTCCAAAAAGAGGGTCCTATTGAAAAAGAAATTATCCAAAATAGAAAGAAGTTTTTTTTTCAAATTCAATTGTTTATTTATCTCTTATTCCGAAATTTCCCTGAAAATCCAATTTCATTTTTTCATTCAATGGGGTTATATGATCTAGTTCTTAATATTATTACTTTACTCAATTGAAAAATTCCATAACAAATCTCTTGATTCGAAATTAGGGACTCATGTATCATCTGATGAATCCACTTTCTTTTACACTTCTGTATCTCACTCTATCTTGTTTTTTAGTATTATCTAAAATAACTGATGAATTATGAATTTTCCATAACTTAGGTAAATGCTTTACCAACATATGTAGTGTAGTAAAAAAAAATAAATGGAATTTAACTCTTTCATGCTTACTTTAACTAGTTATTTCGGTTTTCTACTGGCTGCTTTAACTATAACCCCAGCTCTATTTATTGGCTTGAACAAGATACGTCTTATTTGAATTGACTGAATAATAATAATTCAGAAAAGCAAAATCTTTCTTTGGGATTCCTGATATTCTACGACTCTTTTCCAGACTAATTAGGAATTCTTTTCTTGGTCATTGAGATTCGTGGATAATTTAGAGTACTATTTAGGGATAGATCGTACCTCTTTTTTTATCCCCCCGAACAAATCGAAATGATTGAAGTTTTTCTATTTGGAATCGTCTTAGGCCTAATTCCTATTACTTTAGCGGGATTATTCGTGACTGCGTATTTGCAATACAGGCGTGGGGATCAGTTGGATCTTTGATTGAGTCATTTTTTTTTTTTTATTGACCTCCTCTCTGGTCTGGAGGAGGTCAAATTGGAGTTACAATTCAATTTTGTTAAATTATTTTACTCTGCTTCGACATAAGATAGATGGAATCACGCTCTGTAGGATTTGAACCTACGACATCGGGTTTTGGAGACCCGCGTTCTACCGAACTGAACTAAGAGCGCTTTCATTCATTCAAAAAGAAAATCTTTTTCTATTCCTAATGTATCTCACGTACGTATAGTCTCCACAAATTCCAGTTATACCCACTTTACTTTAATTGATCTCGTTGCTACTGCCTATAAAGAAGAAAGAAGTAATAGGTAGGGATGACAGGATTTGAACCTGTGACATTTTGTACCCAAAACAAACGCGCTACCAAGCTGCGCTACATCCCTTTTCCAAATTAAATTGTTGTGCAATGCCATTGTACACAATTCCTGTCTTCTTTTCCACATCATAATTTTCTTATTCTTTCTCTATCTATATATAGAACCCTCGTGTCATTTCTTCTTTTTGGTCTCATATAATTAAGGAATTATATACAGCTAAAATCCAATAGAATTTCGCCTATAAAAGAAAGATTACTTTTCCTTGATAATATATAGGAAGAAGGGGTCATCTTTTTATTTTTTAGGGATAGGACAATTTCGGAAAATTTCGTCGATTATGGTTCAGTTTATATATAGCATAAGTTTATGATCATATATGTATTCCAACAAGGAAGGAGGATTTTCAATGCGGGATATAAAAACATATCTCTCTGTAGCACCCGTGCTAAGTACTCTATGGTTTGGTGCTTTAGCAGGTTTATTGATAGAAATTAATCGTTTATTCCCGGATGCTTTGTCATTCCCTTTTTTTTAATTCTAGTTATTGCTATGGGAGGGATAGATTTCTTCGTGATATGACAAAATTTTATCTTATCCTTTTCAATCTTTTTTTAGTATCGGAAGGAAAAAGAAAGAAAAGATGGATTGGGTTGAACCTCAGAGTCATTAAAAATTTGGTAAACCCTATTTTTAAAAATAGAAATTCAATTTAAAGGGGTACCCAAGCTAAATCAGGCCTCAGAAATCAGAGCATAGAAAAAGGCGGGGCTGACTAATTAAATGAAAGGATTTCGAACCAAAATCTTTGCTAATTCGACAAGGATTGTATTCTTTAATTATTTCTCTATTTTTTATTACTTAATTTAAGAATAAAAAAAAATTATTCTAATGAATTTTATTCTTCTTCTTCGGATTCAAAATAGAAGAATAAAAGAATAAGTAGAAGAATTAAATTAAGTCAATCCAAAAGGAAAAGGAGGTTCATGGCCAAGGGAAAAGATGTTAGAATCAGAGTTATTTTGGAATGCATCAGTTGTGTTCGAAAAGGTGCCAATGAGGAATCGACGGGGATTTCTAGATATAGTACTCAAAAGAATCGCCACAATACACCCGGACAATTAGAATTCAAAAAATTTTGTCGTTATTGTCGCAAGCATACGACTCATCACGAAATAAAGAAATAGGAACATCGTGTATTCGATCTTTCCAAACAACAGAAAGAGTAAGAACTTCATATTTTATATATAAATAAAACATAGTATAGAATACAAAATACAAATCAACTCATCTGATTTCCGGTCGATATTATTTCATATGTATAGAGGGTATTCATATACTATAAATATGAATCAAATAAGATATGGATCAAAGAAAAACTACTTCTTCTGGATCCTAAATTAATAAAATAAAGAAGTGCATTTTCCAATTTTAAATTAAATAAGGAATAAATCATGTATACATCTAAACAACCTTTTCTTAAATCTAAGCAACCCTTTAGTAAATCCAAGCAAACTTTTAATAAATCCAAGCAACCCTTTCGTAAATCCAAGCAAACTTTTCGTAAATTCAAACAACCTTTTCGTAAATCTAAACAACCTTTTCGTAGGCGTCCCCGGATTGGCCCGGGAGATCGAATTGATTATAGAAACATGAGTTTAATTAATAGATTTATTAGTGAACAAGGAAAAATATTATCGAGACGAATAAATAGATTAACCTTGAAACAACAACGATTAATTACTCTTGCTATAAAACAGGCTCGTATTTTATCTTTTTTACCGTTTCGTAACTATGAGAACGAAAAACAATTTCAAGCCCAGTCAATTTCAATAATTACAGGTTCTAGACCCAGAAAAAATAGACATATTCCTCAATTAACGCAAAAGTACAATTCCAATCGAAACTTAAGAAACTACAACCAAAATTTAAGAAACAACAACCGGAACTTAAGTTCCGATTGTTGATGTTTTATTCGAATTCGCAAGGGCCAGACCTATATATATTATAAAGAAAGTAATCCAGCTCGTCGATTCCTACCACTTAATCTTAATTTATTGTATCTTCCCGGAGTTCCCTCTCCGGGAATTCATCTTTTATTATTCCAGTATATTACTTTATTTATACCTTTAATTGATGATCTTTATTTTATTGGAAATCGTGTAAAGATTATTTGGATTTGATACAGCTACTTGTGCAAGCATTTTACGATTAAGAATCAATTTCTTCTTGTACAGGTTGTGTATTAATTTACTATAACTATCGAATACTTTATATACCCGCGTTGCTGCGTTTATCCGAGTGATCCACAAACGACGAAAATCCCTCTTTTGCCTACCTCTATCTCGATGAGAGGAAACAAAAGCTCTTTTTACTTGTTGGGTAATCATTCGATTAAGTCTTAAATGAGCCCCTCTAAAGTTTGAGGCAAATGAACGCATTTTTGTTCGTCGTCTCCGGGCTATATATCCTCGCGGAACTCTGGTCATTGAATCAAATTAACCTTAATGAATAACTAATGATTTCTCTTCTTTTAGCCACCCTTTTTCTCATTAATAACAAAACTAATTATTCCGATATATAAAATATTAATTCCAATGGCTTTTGCTATAGTAACCTTCCCAACCACGATTTTTTATTCCACTCCGTTCAGTTATTTCTATACGAAATAACAAATTCATTCTAAATAATACTAAAAAAAATAGTGGGTTCCATCGTTTCTATGGTTCCCTTTTAAACGGTGAGGCCCTCTCTATACACCGGAGCCCTTTCTTTCATCAAAAAGTATTACGAACTTGTATAGTTCACATTCTTTGGCTCTACCTATCCATTATAGAGTAAATAGCTCTTTTCACAATAAGAGTTATCCATACAGTGACGGTATTTAATTATGAAAGTTGGCTAAGTAGCTGACCCTGTTAGTCCGTTCTTTATAAGATAAAAGAGCATAAGCCTTTTTCTTTTTATTACTATTTCCTCCGCTTAATGGATAACCATTTGCTACCAATGGGAGAATTGCTTCTTATTTCCAAATTTAGATAATTCGATTTGCACCAAAGGAAACCAGAAATTCCATATACCATAGAAATCTAGGATAGAGAAGCTATATCCTATTCATTGGTACTAATCAGGGATACTTCAAATTTTTTTTATATTTGTTTGAAGTCATGATCTGAACGAGTCGCACATACACCCTAGCACATGTTCCTCGACGCTGAGGGCATCCTTTAAGCGCAGCCGTTTTTCTAGCATTTCGTATTGGCTGTCTTGCGTTTCTAATAAGTTGTTTAACCGTTGGCATGTTGTATGTATATAGAAAAAAATGGATTGGTTTAGATCCATCTTAACCTGATGATTGCTCATCATGAAGTCTTTCTATTTTCTATTAAATCGAGGAAAACACGAATTTAGCTGTGAAATAACTTTACAAGAAATCCGGACACTACCAATCCTTAAACATTTCCGGAAACCACACTGGATCAGTATCGCAGTGCTTGTCAATCATTTCATCCCCTACAATATCGACAAGTCCATAAGCTTTGGCTTCGTCTGCTGACATAAAAACATCCCTTTCCATGTCTTCGGATACAACCCAAAAAGGCTTGCCTGTTCTTAGTGCATAAACCCTTGTGATCATTTCGCGAACTTTGTGTAACTCTTCTACTTCTAGTAAAAATTCTGGTGTCCTTGCCCGATAATAAGCACTAGCAGGTTGGTGAAGCATAATCCTCGCGTGAGGGAATGCTATACGCTTGGCGGGTTCTCCTCCAAGCAGAATGAAGGACGCCATGGACGCGGCTATTCCGAGGCATATTGTATATATATCTGGTGTCACCGTTTGCATCGTATCAAAAATAGCCATTCCTGAGATTAGCCAACCGCCTGGGGAGTTTATAAACAAAAAAATATCACTAATTCCATCTTCTATACTCAGATATACCATGAGACCTGTAATATGATTCGTGATCTCGCAACGAATCTCTTGACCTAAAAAAAGTGTCCTTTCTCGATACATAACATTGTATAAGTCAACCCAAGTCGCTTCTTCATCTCCAGGAATCCGGTAAGGTACTTTTGGAACACCAATGGGCATATTAGATTAATATTATTAAATTTAAGTAAGAAACACTTTAATATGGAAACGTAAGAATGGAACAGAAAGAAAGAATCTGCAGTTTATTGTCTTAATTTTTATTCTTATTCTATTCTATTTTATTCTTATTCTATTCTATATGAATACTATAGATTCTATTAATACATAGATGGAAAGGTTATACATATAAGAAAGGTAAGACAGATTGAATAAAGAAAAAGGAATGGGTGATTCGAATGCTAAACAAAGAGGGGTAGCGATCTATTCTTCGTTTTTTCCAAATTGGCCAAGTTACCCATTGCATATTGGCACTTATCGAGTATAGAATAGATCTGCTTCTCTTTCTTCTTATGAACAGAATTGGCTTCTTATTTTTAATGGAATGAAATAAATATTCGCGCTTTCTGACACAGAATCCCCTAGAAGGGTTAGGTACAATGGATAATCTTTTTCAATGCGATAAAATAAAGCGACATCGTGTCTATTTTTCTTTGCTAAAGGGGTATTTCCATGGGTTTGCCTTGGTATCGTGTTCATACTGTCGTATTGAATGATCCGGGTCGATTGCTTGCGGTGCATATAATGCACACAGCTCTAGTTTCTGGTTGGGCTGGCTCAATGGCTTTATACGAATTAGCAGTTTTTGATCCCTCTGATCCTGTTCTGGATCCAATGTGGAGACAAGGTATGTTCGTAATTCCCTTCATGACTCGTTTAGGAATAACGGATTCGTGGGGTGGTTGGAGTATTTCAGGAGGAACTGTAACAAATCCGGGTATTTGGAGTTATGAAGGTGTGGCAGCTACGCATATTGTGTTTTCTGGCTTGTGTTTCTTGGCAGCGATCTGGCATTGGGTATATTGGGACCTAGAAATATTCTCTGATGAGCGGACGGGAAAACCCTCTTTGGATTTGCCCAAGATCTTTGGAATTCATTTATTTCTTGCAGGGGTGGCTTGCTTTGGCTTTGGGGCATTTCATGTAACGGGTTTGTATGGTCCTGGGATATGGGTATCCGATCCTTATGGACTAACTGGAAAAGTACAAGCTGTAAATCCAGCGTGGGGTGCAGAAGGTTTTGATCCTTTTGTTCCGGGGGGAATAGCTTCTCATCATATTGCTGCGGGTACATTGGGTATATTAGCGGGCTTATTCCATCTTAGTGTCCGTCCGCCTCAACGTCTATATAAAGGATTACGTATGGGCAATATTGAAACTGTACTTTCCAGTAGTATCGCTGCTGTTTTTTTTGCAGCTTTCGTAGTTGCTGGAACTATGTGGTATGGGTCAGCAACGACCCCAATCGAATTATTTGGGCCTACTCGTTATCAGTGGGATCAGGGATACTTTCAGCAAGAAATATATCGAAGAGTTAGCAATGGTTTAGCCGAAAATCTTAGTTTATCAGAAGCTTGGTCTAAAATTCCCGAAAAATTAGCCTTTTATGATTATATTGGTAATAATCCGGCAAAAGGGGGATTATTCAGAGCGGGCTCAATGGACAATGGGGATGGAATAGCTGTTGGATGGTTAGGACATCCCGTCTTTAGAGATAAAGAAGGACGTGAGCTTTTTGTACGCCGTATGCCTACTTTTTTTGAAACATTTCCGGTTGTTTTGGTAGATGAGGAGGGAATTGTTAGAGCGGACGTTCCTTTTAGAAGAGCAGAATCCAAATATAGTGTTGAACAAGTAGGCGTAACGGTGGAGTTCTATGGTGGCGAACTTAATGGAGTAAATTATTCTGATCCTGCTACTGTAAAAAAATATGCGAGGCGTTCTCAATTAGGGGAAATTTTTGAATTAGACCGGGCTACTTTGAAATCCGATGGTGTTTTTCGCAGCAGTCCAAGGGGTTGGTTCACTTTTGGTCATGCTACCTTTGCTTTGCTCTTCTTTTTCGGACACATTTGGCATGGCGCTAGAACATTGTTCCGAGATGTTTTTGCTGGTATTGATCCAGATTTGGATGCTCAAGTGGAATTTGGAACATTCCAAAAAGTGGGAGATCCAACTACAAAGAAACAGGCAGTCTGATACACATTGTTATGGTATCTTTCACCTCTCTTTTTTGATTTGACATCTCCCATCCTTTCTTTGACTCTTTTTCTTTCTTTATATGGGAAATTCTCCCAAATGACAAATGAATAGGTGTGGAAGTTATAATTGTAAATAAACCACGATCGAATCTATGGAAGCATTGGTTTATACGTTCCTTTTAGTTTCGACTTTAGGGATAATTTTTTTCGCTATCTTCTTCCGAGAACCACCTAAGGTTCCACCAACTCCAACTAAAAGAATAAAATAATTTCATTTAAGTAAGAAGTCTCCCAGATAGGGGGACTTCTTACTTAAATTAGTCTCCGTGTTCTTCGAATGGATCTCTTAATTGTTGAGAGGGTTGCCCAAACGCGGTATATAAGGCATACCCAGTAAAGCTTACAAGTAAACCAGATATGGAGATGGCGACTAAAGTTGCTGTTTCCATTTTTATAGAATTTCAAGATTACAATGGATCTACGAAAAGATCGTGTATTTACAACTACAACGGAATAGTATACAAAGTCAACACCAATGATTAAATATAATTTATGGCTACACAAACCGTTGAAGATAGTTCTAAACCTAGGCCAAAACGAACTGGTGCAGGTAGTTTACTGAAACCCTTGAATTCGGAATATGGGAAAGTCGCCCCGGGTTGGGGGACTACTCCTTTTATGGGGGTCGCAATGGCTTTATTCGCTATATTCCTATCTATCATTTTAGAAATTTATAATTCTTCCATTTTACTGGATGGAATTTTAACCAATTAGGTTTCTACTAACTAAAACTAGGAAGTCAGAGTTTTTCCATCCAAAAAAGCCTTTCTAGTTTAAGCTCTACATTTCTAGATATTATGGTAGTTCGACCGCGGAATTTTTTTGTTTCGGTATCTCTGGAATATGAGTGTGTGACTTGTTAGAATTGATCCTATTGATAATACATAGAAAGGGCCTGTTATCTCTATCAAGATGATTCTAATTCGTCAGATATTATTTATTCTAGTATCTGGAACACGAAATAGATAGAGTGGATCAAAAAAAATGGAACTATGATTCATACTCACTATTAAGACCTCGCAACCAGACTGAAAAATTCAAGTAGTTCTTAAATAAAAATAAAAAAGAAATTTTCTTCCTTACAATTTTGTTTGCCCAAAAGACAACTTTTTTTCTATCGATTTTGTCGAGTCATTACACTGATTCAATTTCAATAAATGATTATCAAGCGGTTCTTATTCGAAGAACCCTTGCCTTTTGTTTAGCTTGAGACTAAATCATCGTGGCTCTAGTATGAATCTAAGGTTTTAATTGAACTGATTCATAGGATCACAACAAGATAATTTCTATATTACGCATAAAAAAAAATCCAAAATAGGGAAGAGAAAAGTCAAGAAGCCTCTAATGACCAACATAAGGGAAAGGAAGAAAGAAAGACGCGCCAACTTGAGATTTTTTGGCATTATCATCACAAAGAAGATATTCCGGATTTTTTTTATTTGCTATCTTCAAGGCAAATCGACCCGATTCAGTGGCTGATGAAGTTTTGAACCTTTTTTCTAATATTCGTTGAAAATTTGTGTGTTTCTGCTTGAGCCGTACGAGATGAAATTTTCATATACGGCTCTTAGAGGGGGGCGTGGGTTAGTTACCTATCTCAATAAAGTATATGATTGGTTTGAGGAACGTCTTGAGATTCAGGCAATTGCGGATGATATAACTAGTAAATATGTTCCTCCCCATGTCAACATATTTTATTGTTTAGGGGGAATTACACTTACTTGTTTTCTAGTACAAGTCGCTACCGGTTTTGCTATGACTTTTTACTACCGACCAACCGTTACAGAGGCTTTTTCCTCGGTTCAATACATAATGACCGAGGCCAACTTTGGTTGGTTAATCCGATCAGTTCATCGATGGTCAGCAAGTATGATGGTTTTAATGATGATCCTGCATGTATTTCGTGTGTATCTCACAGGGGGATTTAAAAAACCCCGTGAATTAACTTGGGTGACAGGTGTGGTTTTGGCTGTTTTGACTGCATCATTTGGTGTAACTGGTTATTCTTTGCCTTGGGATCAAATTGGCTATTGGGCAGTCAAAATTGTGACAGGTGTACCTGACGCCATTCCGGTAATAGGATCGCCTTTAGTGGAGTTATTACGCGGAAGTGCTAGTGTGGGCCAATCCACTTTGACTCGTTTTTATAGTTTACATACCTTTGTACTGCCTCTGCTTACTGCCGTATTTATGTTAATGCACTTTCCAATGATACGTAAGCAAGGTATTTCGGGTCCTTTATAGGGAAGGCATATCATAGAGAATTCTAATTCTCATATATCATATCGGGTAGGTTGTGGTATTTCATTGCTACAAGCATGGGTTATTGTAAAATAACACATGTCATTTGGATACTTCTCTTCAACTCCGAAGTATTTTTATACGATACAAATAGTTGAAGTTAATTTTACGAAAGAAAAAAGGCGGATTATGGGAGTGTGTGACTTGAATTATTGATTTGGCCATGCAGATAAAGAATTGGATCTGCCACATTAGAATTCACAACCAAAGGTGTCTCCGCATCCAATCAACATGTAAGTCCCCTACCTAGGAAGGATAGGCTGGTTCACTTGAGGAGAATATCTTCTATGATCATACCGCAACCATGTCATCCATGAACAGGCTCCGTAAGATCCCATAGAGTGGAAATGGAATCAGTCATGTGACATGATCCAATTCTCTATTTATTACACTTACCTTTTTATTATAGTATGGAAATGCATTCATTTTCTTTGCATCGATTGTGATCCGCAATACTATCGGAGTAAAAGAAGGGATCTAAGGAAGAATGTAGGCTAAACTTTTTGATTTTTTATTAGTAACAAGTAAATATTTTGTTTGGAGGTAAGAAACTTGCGATATTGAGGGGATAAATACCAACTAATCAAGAGACATGAGACAATCCACAAAGCAATTGATCATGATCAAATTTGTAAGCCCACTTGGATATTGAGCATTTACCCATAAGAATAGGATTATTTTCAATGAGTAGTGGTAGGTGCAACTTTGGAAAAGAGAATCTGATAAAGCTTTTTTTGTCTAGAGTCATTGAGTCATTATATACCTTAATTCTATTAAGGATCTTCCGCGGTCTTATTTCTTTCACTCTTGCTCGAGCCGGATGATGATAAATTCTCATGTCCGGTTCCTTTGGGGGATGGATCCTAAAGAGTTCACCTATCCCAATAACAAAGAAACCAGACTTAAATGATCCTGTATTAAGAGCTAAATTAGCTAAAGGGATGGGACATAATTATTACGGGGAACCCGCATGGCCCAACGATCTTTTATATATTTTTCCAGTAGTAATTCTAGGTACTATTGCATGTAATGTAGGTTTAGCGGTTCTCGAGCCATCAATGATTGGTGAACCGGCAGACCCGTTTGCAACTCCTTTGGAAATATTACCCGAGTGGTACTTCTTTCCCGTGTTTCAAATACTCCGTACGGTACCCAATAAGTTATTGGGCGTTCTCTTAATGGTTTCTGTGCCAACAGGCTTATTGACAGTACCTTTTCTAGAGAATGTCAATAAATTCCAAAATCCATTTCGCCGCCCAGTAGCTACGACCGTTTTTTTAATCGGTACTGTAGTAGCTCTTTGGTTAGGTATTGGAGCAACACTACCCATTGATAAATCGTTAACTTTAGGTCTTTTTTAGATTTTTTTTGATTCATTCAACCATGAAGTACCATAGGTATCTAGGAAATAGTTACTTCCAAGTAGAATCTTCCCTAGATACCTAAAATCCATTTTATTATTTTATTATGATCCATTTCGCGAAAATATAGATTGTACCAAAGATGCAAAATTGTTTTCTTTTTTCTTTTTATTCTATTCTAACTCGAAAAAGAAGAAGAAAAAAAATTGCAATGGATTTAAAACGAGAGTTTATTCTTAAGTAAATCAATTGGGAGATGCTTCTCTAGAGTGTCCCATATATGTTTTCTATCTTCCATACGAAAACTGTCAATTCTCATAAGATCTTCTTCAGTCTTACTCAAAAGGTCCAATAGTGTATGTATATTGGCCCTTTTTAGACAATTATATGTTCTAGAAGTTAATTCTAATTGATCAATAAAAATACAATTCAATGGAATTCCTTTTTTGTTTTTCTTTAGATTAGTTAATCTTTTTTGAAAAGTAAAAAGGGGTGGAGTAAACCTGTTTTTATTTTCTTCGAAACTAGTGCCCTCTTCCTCGGCGTGTAGAAAAGGAAGAAATAAATCAATCAAATTACGAGAAGCCTCATAAAGCGCTTCCTTAGGGGTTAAACTTCCATTAGTCCATATTTCTAGAAAAAGTATCTCGTGTTTTTCATTTCCATTCCCACAAGAAAAAATACTATAATTCACATTTCGAACAGGCATGGATACAGCATCTATAGGATAACTTCCATCTTGATAGTTCTTTCTGAGTTCTGTCTGATATCCACGATCTCTCTTGATCTGTAAATCAATACAGAAATCAATGGGCTCTGTCAAGTTAGCTATAGGTTGTGCCGTATCAACGGTTTCTACGGAAGGCGGTAAGATGATATCTTGAGCAGTTATGTATCTAGGACCTTTGACGCAAATTGATGCGTCTCTAACTCCATAGAGATTACTTCTCAATACAATTTCTTTCAAATTTAGTAAAATTTCTTGTACGGATTCTTCAATACCTGCTATTGTAGAATATTCGTGTGGCACGCTCCCAAATTTTGCACGTGTGATACATGTTCCTTCTATTTCGCCAAGTAAAGCTCTTCGCAAGGCAATACCAACGGTGTCCGCTTGACCTTTTCTAAGCGGGGACAGAATGAAACGACCATAATAAAGACGCTTACTATCTACTCTTGATTCAACACACTTCCACTGTAGTGTTTGAGTGGATCCTGCTACCTCCTCTCGAACCATAATAGACTAGTATTATTATTTTATCATTGAATCGTTTATTTCTCTTGAAAGTTGAAAGCGGGTTAATTCTTTTACAGACGTCTTTTTTTAGGTGGTCGACATCCATTATGCGGCATAGGTGTTACATCGCGTATACAACTTAATCGCACACCACTTTTAGCAATGGCTCGTAATGCGGCATCTCTTCCACTACCAGCGCCCTTTACCATAACTTCTGCTCGTTGCAAACCTACTGTACGAATAGCATCTACTGCTGTTCTTTGACCAGCATAGGGTGATGCTTTTCTTGAGCTTTTGAATCCACAAGTACCGGCCGAGGACCAGAAAACCACCCGACCTTGTGGGTCTGTAACAGTTATAATGGTATTGTTGAAACTAGCTTGAACATGAATAACCCCTTTTGTTATTCTACGTGCACTCTTCCGTAAACTAAAACGTGCATTCCTACGTAAACCAATACGCACTTTCTTACGTGAACCAATTTTTGGTATAGCTTTTGCCATATTTTATTATCTCATAAATATGAGTTAGAAATAAAAAAAAAGATACAAAGATATCCGTTTCAGGGTAAAATACACCCTTTACTTTAATTATTTGAAATTATTTTATTTGGAATTGGAACATTTCCGCGGGTACTTTTTTTTTACTTTTTAGACAGTAAAGTTCTTTTTCGAAAGATTACCCCTGTCTTTGTTTATGCTTCGGATTAGAGCAAATCACTCTAATTCGTCCACGCCTACGAATCAGTCGACATTTTGTACAAATTTTACGAACGGAAGCTCTTATTTTCATATTTCCGTATCCTTTTTTAAACTATGAATCTAATATTTTGGAAAAAAATAAGTCTCTTCGCTTGAATTTTAGAACTTAGAATTTATTACCCTAGAAAAAAAAAAGAAAAACCTAATCCTTTGAATCTTTGGTATTCTTCAAATCTTCGCTATCCTTCAAATCTTCGCTATCCTTCGAGTCTTCGATACGCTTCGAATCCTTATGGGGAAGTCTATAAATTATACGTCCCTTGCTTGAATCATAACGACTTACTTCAATTTTGACCCTATCCCCCATCAGTATTCGTATAGAACTAGACCGGATCTTTCCTGAAATATAGCCTAGGATGATGGTGTCATTCTCTAGCCGAACGCGGAACATTCCATTGGGTAGGGCTTCCGTAACTAAACCTTCAAAAGTAACTTTTGCTTCTCTCGGGTTTTTTTTTTCTCTCCTATTTTTTTTTTCTGTCATATTTTTTTCTCCTATTTTTCCATTTTTATTTTCAAAATAGGAAGGGCGAGGTAGAATTCGAGCACTATAGGCGGGGCGATTACCATATATAACATAAGACTTCTCCCCCAATTCTGTTTAGTCGAGCTTCTCGATCTGTCATTATCCCTCGAGAAGTAGAAAGAATAGCAATTCCCATTCCACCCAAAACTTTAGGAATTCCTTGATAGTTGGTATAAATTCGTAAGCCGGGTCGGCTAATACGCTTTAAAAAAGTTCTTGTTCTATATATTCCTTTTCGAGTCTTTCTCTTTTGATGTCGCAAAGTTGAAACCAAGAAATATCTGTTACGTTCCTGATGTTTCCGAACACTTTCAAGAAAACCCTCTCGTAGAAGTATTTTAACAATGTTTTCGGTAATATTTGTAGATACTACTCGAACTGTTCCTTTTTTATTCATGTCCGCGTTTCTTATAGAAGTTAGTAAATCAGCAATAGTGTCCTTGCCCATAAGACTCTAATTCTAGGTTCCTCCTAATTTTTCTATAATCAACATGTTTTCTTTTTTTTTCTTTTCATTTTGGATTTTAAAACATATACGTAAAACACAATCTACTAATATTAATTCTTTGATCTAAATTTCGCCTACTAGTATTTATAATACTTCAGGAGCTAATGAAACTATTTTGGTAAAATTCAATTCTCTCAATTCCTCGGCAATCGCGCCAAAAACTCGAGTTCCTTTTGGGTTGCCTTTTTGATCAATTATAACCGCAGCATTGTCATCATAGCGGATTATTATACCGTCTTCGCATTTGAATTCTTTACATGTACGTACAATTACAGCTCGAATTACTTCGGATCTTTCTAGAGGCATTTGGGGCAATGCGTCTTTGATTACAGCAACAATAACATCACCAATACGAGCATATCGCTGATTACCAGCAGCTCCTATGACTCGAATACACATCAATTTTCGAGCTCCACTATTGTCTGCTACATTTAAAAGGGTCTGAGGTTGAATCATATTATTTTGATTTCAATTTGTTATTTCAATGCAAAAGGATGAAAGAAATATTGTCTTTCCAGAAAGAAAAACCGGGCATTTTTTTTCTTCCATACCCCTTTTAGGGTTCTATATCTCTAATCGAATAAATTGACTTCGTATGGGCATTTTACTGGCCGCTATGGAGATAGCTGCTCTAGCTACAGTTTCAGATACTCCCCCCATTTCATAAAGTATACGACCTGGTTTAACAACGGCTACCCAATATTCGGGGGACCCCTTTCCCGAGCCCATACGTGTTTCCGTGGGTCTTAGTGTAACCGGTTTGTCGGGAAATATACGTACCCATATTTTTCCACCACGACGTGCATATCGTGTTATTGCTCTTCGTCCTGCTTCTATCTGTCTCGCCGTGATCCAAGCGGGTTCAAGTGCTTGAAGAGCATATCTACCAAAACAAATACGATTGCCTCGGAAGGATTTTCCTTTCATTCTTCCTCTATGTTGTTTGCGAAATCTGGTTCTTTTGGGGTTATAGTCGATGGTTCTCTTTCTTAGTTCCATCTCTACTCCAAAACTGGACATGAGAGTTTCTTCTCATCCAGCTCCTCGCGAATGGAATGAGAAAGCATGTAAATAAATTTCTCTAATTCCATAATATTTAAAAATATTACGGTACGGATAGATACACATTAATAGATAATAGAAAAAGTTAGGTTTTTTTTTTATTTTTATATTGAATTTGTTAAAACAGAAAAATATAATATATAGTCAAAAAAGAAGATCTAGAATATATCCAGATGTGTGTGGATATTTATCTAAATTCTATATTTATAGATAATAATGTAGTCCTTCTAAAAAATATCCTTATTTTTACTCTTATTGAATCGCGGTAAAGTATTCTAATTCAATAAGAATTTCGCGGGCGAATATTTACTCTTTCCTGTCTTATTTGTTAATTTATAAACTTACCAAATAAGACAATTTTTTTGGTTTGTTCCGCCATCCCACCCAATGAAGTGTTAGGATTCTTTTCAATAAAATCCTATGGAATCATAGGTTCTGTCGTTCCCACTGCTTCTCCTTGAATGGTTAGGTCTGAATCCCGCAACGGAGCTTCCAAAAAATTTCTTTCCGAGTTAATTTTCTCAGTTTTATTAACCCGGGCGGCTCTTTATTATTGCTTAAAATTTGTAGTTCTTCTTTCAAGTTACAATTTTTCATTCTCTATTAGTTTTATTATATTGATGCTTTTTCACATTGCCTTTTATGATGTAATTCATAGACCATACACAGTGGAATTCTATATCTTATTTATTTCCTCTTCCTTCTTTCTATCATCCCTCCCTTTATCCACATCCCTTTAGTTTTGCTTCACAACCTAGAATCCCATTTTTTTTTTAGATAAAAAAGTGCAGTTGCTACAACTATATGACACATCTACTCATTTATGATAGAGGTATTTATTCATATAGTGACTGTTTCTTAGTTAGGATCTCGACAATACGAAGCAATAGGTTGGTTATTAGTATTAGTTAATTTTCTATAATTACTAAGTTTTTTTCTTTAAAAAAGAAAAAAAAATAACGAGTCACACACTAAGCATAGCAATTATATTAAATGATTTATCAATTTTCATTAAATCTTATAGAAAGAGGTAGAATTTCTTCTTTTGCAGGGATTTCAGGAAAAAAGTCTCTTGTCATTTTTTATTCTATCAATGGACAGAATTCGAAGACAAGATTAGTTATTCTTCGTCTACGAATATCCAAATTTTTACACCTAATACTCCATAGATAGTTCGAATTGGATAGCAGCAATAATCAATTTTAGCGCGGATTGTTTGGAGGGGAAGTCTGCCCCTTTTAATGGATTCGGCACGTGCAATTTCTTTTCCTCCGAGACGACCCGCAATTTTTACTTTTACTCCCCTTATATCTGCTTTTTTAGTTAATTCAATGGCTTTTTTCATTGCCTTTCGGAATGAAACTCTATTTTTTAATTGGAAAGCTATATATTCTGCAAGAATGTTAGGCTGTCTATAAGGTTCTTTAACTTTTTCGATAGAAATATTAAATCTCTGGTTTACAGAGTTAATTTCCTTTTGTAGATCTTTCTCTAATTCTTCGATTGCTCCTTTTTTCTTTAATAAATTTGGGAATCCAATATGGATTATGACGTGGATCGTATCGATTTCTTTTTGAATTTCTATATGTGTAATTACTTCGGAACTTGAACCTGAGTCCATTTTTCTATTATGTGTAATTACTTCGGAACTTGAGTCTGATTCTATTTTTCTATTCGAGCCCTTTTTCCTATTCTTTTGTATATAGTTCTTGATACAATCCCTTATTTTTTTATCTTCCTGTAGACCTTCAGAATAATTTTTTGGTTGTGCGAACCAAAAGGAATGGTGTTTTTGGGTTGTACCAAGTCTGAAACCGAGTGGATTTATTTTTTGTCCCATATTTTTCTATTCTATATTTTTTTTTACTGGGAATCGAAATCTTAGATGGATCTAAAGGTTATTTAGATTTCTTTACTATATTTAGTACAATTGTTATATGACACATGCTTTTTTTTATAGGGAAACTACGTCCTCGAGCTCGAGGTCTGAATTTCTTCATAATAGTACTCCTACTGACTTCGGCTTTAGTAATGAATAAATTCGCTTTGTCGAAATCCCTATAATGAGTTGCATTTGCGGCTGCCGAATAAACCAACTTTAAGATGGGATAAGATGCTCGATAGGGCATGAGGTTCAGTATCATAACAGTTTCCTCGTAGTAACGCCACCGAATCTCGTCAAGAACTCTTTGTGCTTTGAAAACAGACATAGGGATACGTTTTTGTGCTTTGAAAACTCTCTCGAACTTAAGTAGACGATCGGTTGGAACTTTCCTTGCGAGTTTCCTTAGCCCACTTTTCTTCTTCTTTATCCTAGGGATATACTTTACTAGTTTGAAACTTGTCATAAATAAGTTTATTCCCCGCCTACCTTTACTTTATTTTGAATCTTTTTTTTCTTCTTAATCTTTCTATTCAGAATTCAGTTAACGACGAGATTTAGTATCCTTTCTTGCATTTTCATAACTCGTAAAATGCCGAGTAGGCACGAATTCTCCCAATTTGCGACCTACCATAGGATTTGTTATGTAAATAGGTATATGTTCCTTTCCATTATGAATCGCAATTGTATGGCCAACCATTGTGGGTAGAATGCTAGATGCCCGGGACCACGTTACTATTGTTTCTTTCTCCTCCTTCATATTGACCTTTTCTATCTTTGCCAATAAATGATGAGCTACAAAAGGATTCGTTTTTTTTCGTGTCACAGCTGATTACTCCTTTTTTCCTTTTTAAAGAGTGGCATTCTATGTCCAATATCTCGATCGAAGTACGGAGGTCAGAATAAATAGAATAATGATCAACGGAAAAAAGAAAAAAATCCTTTAGCTGGATAAGGGGCGGATGTAGCCAAGTGGATCAAGGCAGTGGATTGTGAATCCACCATGCGCGGGTTCAATTCCCGTCGTTCGCCCATCGCATTATTGCAAATTCCAAAAATGCAATTTTCCATATTCCTAGTTACGTATTTACTTACGGCGACGAAGAATAAAACTATCGCTATATTTTTTCCTTTTCCTAGTTCTTCTTCCAAGCGCAGGATAACCCCAAGGGGTTGTGGGTTTTTTTCTACCAATGGGAGCTTTCCCTTCACCGCCCCCATGGGGGTGGTCCACAGGGTTCATAACTACCCCTCTTACTACGGGGCGTTTACCTAGCCAACACTTAGATCCGGCTCTACCCAAACTTTTTTGGTTCACCCCAACATTACCCACTTGTCCGACTGTTGCTAAGCAATTTTGGGATACTAAACGGACCTCCCCAGATGGTAATCTTAAAGTGGCCGATTTACCCTCTTTTGCAATGAGTTTCGCTACAGCACCTGCTGCTCTAGCTAATTGCCCACCCCTTCCACGTGTGATTTCTATGTTATGCATGGCCGTGCCTAAGGGCATATCGGTTGAAGTAGATTCTTCTTTTCTCTCAAAAAACCCCTTCCCAAACTGTACAAGCTTCTTCCAAAGCATACGGCTTTCTAGATGTATATGACGATCTCTAGACAGATGGATCTTATATGAATCATATGATGAAGTACCACATGAGTGGATATATAGGAAAGGAATCCAAATCTGCCGAATCGCTCATGTTATGATCTTCTACATCCTAGGTCTCTGCGTTCCGTCATCTGGCTTATGTTCTTCATGTAGCATTCAGATCGAATGACTCTATGAAATTACGTCGATACTTCCACATATTATGGGTAACGTAGGAGACATCCCTATTTTCCCCCGGGGGTCTTAATTACCACTGCTTAGCTTTCAATTTGCCTCTGACCATCAAATTAAATGTGAATAACCCGTCCTCCTCTCTTTGAAACAAGGGGCGCTTCCGGTTCTGTGCGTGCTTCAAACAATTTTGTCTTCTCCATATTACCATATCTCTAGAGTCAATAATTTTCTATGAGGAACTACTGAACTCAATCACTTGCTGCCGTTACTCAACAGTTTTCTGTTGAGGTCTATCCCGTAGAGGTAGTCAAATTGGATCAGTGATCGATTTCTAGGTTTCGTCGTAAACCTAATTGGTTACTTCCAATTACGTAAATCAATAGTTCAAACCGCACTCAAAGGTAGGGCATTTCCCATTGATATAGGAACTTTTGTACCAGAAACAATAGTATCTCCAATTATAGCCCCTCTGGGATGTAAAATATATCTCTTCTCACCATCCCCATAGTGTATGAGACAAATGTATGCATTTCGATTAGGGTCGTATTCTATGGTTACGATTCTACCAGATATGTCTTTTTGATTCCGTCGAAAATCTATTTTACGGTATAGGCGCTTATGACCTCCCCCTCTATGCCTTGCGGTAATGATTCCTCTGGAATTACGACCTTTACCACAACGGTGCCGTCCATGGATCAAATTATTTCGTGGATTGGATTTCACTTGCCTGTCTACGGTTCCCTTGCGTGTGCTCGGGATAGGTGTTTTGTATAAATGTTTCGCCGTATTATTAAGTATTCTCCTTTAGTTTTTTTCTCTATCTAGAAGTGGAATAGAATAACCCGGTTGAAGGGTAATGATCATACGTCTGTAATGCATTGTATGGCCCAGAATAGGTCCTATTCTTCTACCTTTTCCAGGTAGTCGATGGCTATTCACAGCTACCACCTTAACACCAAAGAAGAGTTCGACCCAATGCTTTATTTCTGTCTTAGTGAATCCCGATTCGACATTAAAAGTATATTGATTCTTTCCCAATAAACGAAGACTTTTTTCTGTAAATACTGCGTATTTGATTCCATCCATAAATCGACTTTCCCTCCTATGCTCTGAGTTCCAGTATCGATAAGAATTCGAGTTCTTATTGTTCTTATGTTATGGTATGAATATACCATACCAATTCGTTATGTATGGATGATGGATGAGATTCCATGGATAGAGAGCCAGTTCCAATAGACTTATGGAATGTTCCCGTTCGTGTGCATCCAGCAGGAATTGAACCCGCAAATTTACCAATTATGAGTTGGGCGCTTTAACCATTCAGCCATGGATGCTTAACAGGGATCATCGTACATCGTAAATAACCAATTTTCATATAGAAAGACATATCATAGAAAAATGAAATCGAAAATATTCCGAGATGGCAAATATTCGGAGATGACTATGAAAACACCTCTCTGGATCCTCGAATTGAAAGAGAGATTGAGAGGGATCAAGAATCCTAATTCTCGCTATTTGGAATGGATCCAATTCTATTGAGTCTGACTCATAGTGATCATTTCTCTTTAGCAAAGAATGACCTTGGTTATCAAAGGATTGAACAACCGGGATCCATTTCCTTATGATACCTAGTTGGCATTGATAACAAGGATCTAATGAATTATGAGTTTAATAGATCCTCTTTAGCAGAAAGACGTATATTCCTTGCTCATTATCAGACAATCACTTATTCCCAAACCTCGTGTGGGACTAATCGTTTTCATTTACCATCTCATGGAAAACCCTTTTCGTTCCGCTTAGCCCTATCGGGTATTTTAGTGATAGGTTCTATAGGAACTGGACGATCCTATTTGGTCAAATACCTAACGAAAAATTACGATTTTCCTTTCATTAAGGTACGAGGGCTTCTTATTCCACAAGAACGAAAGCACCTTTTCATTCTTTCATATACTAGGGGTTTTTACTTGGAAAAGACAATGTTCCATACTAAAGGATTCGGGTCCATAACCACGAGTTCCAGTGCACTAGATCTTGTAGCACTTAGCAACGAGGCCCTATCCATTAGTATTCCACATAAGAAATCCATTCTAGAAAAAAATACAATTAGATTAGCTCTTCATAGACAAACTTGGGGTTTGCGAGCCAAGGTAAGATCGGCTCGGGATCATGGGACCCTTTTCTATCAGATAGGAGGGGCTCTTGTACAAAATAGACTTACTAAGTAATAACCCCATAGAATCTATCTATATAAAGATAAAGAGGCAATCGTGTCAGGAAGCGGGTTTTTCTTTGGCCAAAAGGTACTTCGAACTTGGAACGAGCATGAAGAGATTAACGAGACTTCTTTCTCTTTTGAGTTTTTCTGGCGGACCTGCCGCGCAAGATCTTTGGTCTTCCCCTGGAACCGATGAAAAAAAGTGGATCGCTTCTTATGTACTCGCTCAGAATGATTCTTCTCTATCTATAGTTCATGGCCTATTAGAAGTAGAAGGTGCTCTGGTGCAATCCTTACCGACAGAAAAAGATTGCAGTCAGGTTGATAATAGTCGAGTGACATTACTTCGTCGGTCCGAACTAAGGAATCTGTTATAAATGTTTTGAAATGGATATTGTTCTCTCTTTGATCAGGGATTGCTATATGAAAAGAAGTGGAGTTTGAAAAAGGGAACGGAATGCTCAAACCGGAACTGCTAGAGGAACGAATTTTCAATAGCATAACTTGGGCTCCTAGAATATGGCGCCCTTGGGACAATCTATTTGATTGCAGGGTTTTGTTCCGAAGCAAAGATATCCGCGGAGGCCGGTTCGTTCGTCCTATTCTGATATTCAGGACCAAGAGGTACTGGATTCTCTTTCGGATAGGCCCTGAAAGGAGAAGAAAGGCTGAAATGCCAACGGACCTCTGTCTATTCTCTAATTCACCCGATCCGATAGTACCCGTTTTTGGAACGTCCAGTGCCAAAGTCACTGAATGGGTAAGTCACCAATCCAATCCCTTTGACAAATCGGATGTCATATTAGATATCATATTCTATATATATAGAAATATCATAGATAGAATAGACATATAGAATTTTTGGTCGGCAAATTCGAAGGAATCATTGAGTGAAAAAGGAGCAAAGAATGACAAAAGACGAGACTCTACTAGTCTTCACTCTTGTGGTTTCCTCTTCCTCGGTTTCTGTTTTCTTATTCGGGATCTTGCTTTTCATGGTTCTCATCTCTGCAACTCGCGATTTTCGCGAGAGAACCAAATCCAAGTTGGTGAAGATCATGATTTGGGCTGGCACGGTATTGGGATCGTTTGATCGATTTCCTTAATTTGATCGCTACTTAATGGGCGTGCGCTCAAAGGATACAAACAGGGATTCGCAAACAAAAAGGGGAATTCGTAGTCACTTTTTCCTGTCGCGTAAAAAAAAGTCTTTACGCGAGAGCAATAGAGGTTGGGATACATCTATCTCTTCTGAGCAACCTCTTTTGGATTCTTAAGACTACCCTTGCAGTAGGATACCATCTGCTTTGGGTTCTTTATTATCTCCTTCGAGGGATTTTTAAGATCGTTCAGGCTATATTTAGTCTATTTTGGCTTTTACTGTCTACTTTTCTCAGGGAGATGGTT